>NW_023270415.1:58803528-58823177 GCF_011800145.1 Mirounga leonina | reverse complement strand
AGTCCAAGAAAAATTGAAATCAATGCAAACAAGCTATAAATCAATAAAAAAGATTATAGAAAATCCCTAAATATTTAGAAATTTAAAAATTGACTTCTACAATAATGTATATGTCAAAGAATGAATTAAAATGAAAATGAGAAAATATTTTGAGCTGAGTGACAACAAAACACTACATACCAAAACTTTGGAGTACAGCTAAAGCTATTAGGAAAAATGCATGCCCTTATATCAGAAAAGATGAATGGCTGAAAATTAATGAGCTAGGCACTGTTCTAAATAACTTGGGAAAATTGCAGCAAATGACACCCAAAGAAAATAGAAGAAAATAAATTATAAATATAAGAACCAAAATTATTATCATAGAAAACAAATATACATTATAGAGACCTAACAAAACTAAAAGTGGATTCTTTGAAAAGACTAAGACATTGATAAGCACTTGGATAAACTGAATAATATTTAAAAAAAAAAAGGAAGGAAAACAAAAGAGGAATGGAAAAGGAAACATCACTAACAATCCTATAGACATTATAAAAAGGTCTCATTTACAGTAACTTCAAAAATATTTAAAAAGCAAAACATGGGAATAAATTTAACTAAGATGTGCAAAATCTCTACAAAGAAACACATAAACTATAATTGAGGGAAAATATGAAAAACCTTAATAAGAGAGAGGTAAAACTTTTCATGGATTGGAAGATTCAGTATTTTTATTTATTTATTTTTTTTATTTTTTATTCTTATGTTAATCCCCATACATTACATCATTAGTTTTAGATGAAGTGTTCCATGATCCATTGTTTGTGCACAACACCGAGTGCTCCATGCAGAATGTGCCCTCCTCAATACCCACCACCAGGCCAACCCATCCTCCCACCCCCCTCCCCTCTAGAGCCCTGTTTGTTTTTCAGAGTCCATCGTCTCTCATGGTTCGTCTACCCCTCCGATTTCCCCCGCTTCATTCTTCCCCTCCCGCTACCTTCTTCTTCCTCTTCTTTTTTTTTTTTTCTTAACATATATTGCATTATTTGTTTCAGAGGTACAGATCTGAGATTCAACAGTCTTGCACAATTCACAGCGCTTACCAGAGCACATACCCTCCCCAGTGTCTATCACCCAGTCACCCCATCCCTCCCACCCCACCCCCCACTCCAACAACACTCAGTTTGTTTCCTGCGATTAAGAATTCCTCATGTCAGTGAGATCATATGATACATGTCTTTCTCTTTTTGACTTATTTCACTCAACATAATACCCTCCAGTTCCATCCACGTGGTTGCAAATGGCAAGATCTCATTCCTTTTGATGGCTGCATAATATTCCATTGTATATATATACCACATCTTCTTTATCCATTCATCTGTCGATGGACATCTTGGCTCTTTCCACAGTTTGGCTATTGTGGACATTGCTGCTATAAACATCGGGGTGCACGTACCCCTTCGGATCCCTACTTTTGTATCTTTGGGGTAAATACCCAGTAGTGCAATTGCTGGATCACATGGTAGCTCTATTTTCAACTTTTTGAGGAACCTCCATACAGTTTTCCAGAGTGGCTGCACCAGCTTGCATTCCCACCAACAGTGTAGGAGGGTTCCCCTTTCTCTGCATCCCTGCCAACATCTGTCGTTTCCTGACTTGTTAATTTTAGCCATTCTGACTGGTGTGAGGTGGTATCTCATTGAGGTTTTGATTTGGATTTCCCTGATGCTGAGCGATATTGAGCACTTTTTCATGTGTCTGTTGGCCATTTGGATGTCTTCTTTGGAAAAATGTCTGTTCATGTCTTCTGCCCATTTCTTGATTGGATTCTTTGTTCTTTGGGTGTTGAGTTTGATGAGTTCTTTATAGATTTTGGATACTAGCCCTTTATCTGATATGTCACTTGGGTCTTCTCCCATTCTGTTGGTTGTCTTTTGGTTTTGTTGACTGTTTCCTTTGCTTTGCAAAAGCTTTTTATCTTGATGAAGTCCCAATAGTTCATTTTTGCCCTTGCTTCCCTTGCCTTTGGCGATGTTTCTAGGAAGAAGTTGCTTCGGCTGAGGTCAAAGAGGTTGCTGCCTGTGTTTTCCTTTAGGATTTGGAGGGACTCCTGTCTCACATTGAGGTCTTTCAACCATTTGGAGTCTATTTTTGTGTGTGGTGTAAGGAAATGGTCCAGTTTCATTCTTCTGCATGTGGCTATCCAATTTTCCCAACACCATTTGTTGAAGAGACTGTCTTTTTTCCATTGGACATTCTTTCCTGCTTTGTCGAAGATTAGTTGACCATAGCGTTGAGGGTCCATTTCTGGGCTCTCTATTCTGTTCCATTGATCTATGTGTCTGTTTTTGTGCCAGTACCATGCTGTCTTGATGATGACAGCTTTGTAATAGAGCTTGAAGTCCGGAATTGTGATGCCGCCGGCTTTGCTTTTCTTTTCAACATTCCTCTGGCTATGCGGGGTCTTTTCTGGTTCCATACAAATTTTAGGATTATTTGTTCCATTTCTTTGAAAAAAGTGGATGGTATTTTGATAGGGATTGCATTGAATGTGTAGGTTGCTCTAGGTAGCATTGAGATCTTCACAATATTTGTTCTTCCCATCCATGAGCATGGAATGTTTTTCCATTTCTTTGTGTCTTCCTCAATTTCTTTCATGAGTATTGTATAGTTTTCTGAGTACAGATCTTTTGTCTCTTTGGTTAGATTGATTCCTAGGTATCTTATGATTTTGGGTGCAATTGTAAATGGGATCGACTCCTTAATTTCTCTTTCTTCGGTCTTGTTGTTGGTGTATAGAAATGCCACTGACTTCTGTGCATTGATTTTATATCCTGCCACTTTACTGAATTCCTGTATGAGTTCTAGCAGTTTTGGGGTGGAGTCTTTGGGGTTTTCCACATAAAGTATCGTATCATCTGCAAAGAGTGAGAGTTTGACTTCTTTGCCGATTTGGATGCCTTTGATTTCTTTTTGTTGTCTGATTGCTGTGGCTAGGACTTCCACTACTATGTTGAATAGCAGTGGTGATAGTGGACATCCCTGCCGCGTTCCTGACCTTAGGGGGAAAGCTCTCAGTTTTTCACCATTGAGAATGATATTTGCTGTAGGTTTTTCATAGATGGCTTTTATGATATTGAGGTATGTACCCTCTATCCCTATACTCTGAAGAGTTTTGATCAAGAAAGGATGCTGTACTTTGCCAAAAGCTTTTTCTGCATCTATTGAGAGGATCATATGATTCTTGTTCTTTCTTTTGTTAATGTATTGTATCACATTGATTGATTTGCATATGTTGAACCAACCTTGCAGCCCAGGGATAAATCCCACTTGGTCATGGTGAATAATCCTTTTAATGTACTGTTGGATTCTATTGGCTAGTATTTTGGTGAGAATTTTTGCATCCATGTTCATCAGGGATATTGGTCTGTAATTCTCCTTTTTGATGGGGTCTTTGTCTGGTTTTGGGATCAAGGTAATGGTGGCCTCATAAAATGAGTTTGGAAGTTTTCCTTCCGTTTCTATTTTTTGGAACAGTTTCAGAAGAATACGTGTTAATTCTTCTTGAAATGTTTGGTAAAATTCCCCTGGGAAGCCATCTGGCCCTGGGCTTGTGTTTTTTGGGAGATTTTTGATGACTGCTTCAATTTCCTTAGTGGTTATAGGTCTGTTCAGGTTTTCTATTTCATCCTGGTTCAGTTTTGGTAGTTGATACATTTCTAGGAATGCATCCATCTATTCCAGGTTATCTAATTTGCTGGCATAGAGTTGCTCATAATATGTTCTTATAATTGTTTGTATTTCTTTGGTGTTGGTTGTGATCGCTCCTCTTTCATTCATGATTTTGTTGATTTGGGTCATTTCTCTTTTCTTTTTGATAAGTCTGGCCAGGGGTTTATCAATCTTGTTAATTCTTTCAAAGAACCAGCTCCTAGTTTCGTTGATCTGTTCTACTGTTCTTTTAATTTCTATTTCATTGATTTCTGCTCTGATCTTTATTATTTCTCTTCTCCTGCTGGGTTTAGGCTTTATTTGCTGTACTTTCTCCAGCTCCTTTAGGTGTAGGGTTAGATTGTGTACTTGAGACCTTTCTTGTTTCTTGAGAAAGGCTTGTATTGCTATATACTTTCCTCTTAGGACTGCCTTTGCTGCATCCCAAAGATTTTGAACAGTTGTGTTTTCATTTTCATTGGTTTCCATGTATTTTTTTAATTCTTCTTTAATTTCCTGGTTGACCCATTCATTCTTCAGTAGGATGCTCTTTAGCCTCCATGTATTTGAGTTCTTTCCGACTTTACTCTTGTGATTGAGTTCTAGTTTCAAAGCATTGTGGTCTGAAAATAGGCAGGGAATGATCCCAATCTTTTGGTACCGGTTGAGACCTGATTTATGACCTAGGATGTGATCTATTCTGGAGAATGTTCCATGGGCACTAGAGAAGAATGTATATTCCGTTGCTTTGGGGTGGAATGTTCTGAATATGTCTGTGAAGTCCATTTGGTCCAGTGTGTCATTTAAAGTCTTTATTTCCTTGTTGATCTTTTGCTTAGACGATCTGTCCATTTCAGTGAGGGGGATGTTAAAGTCCCCCACTATTATTGTATTGTTGTCGATGTGTTTCTTTGCTTTTGTTATTAATTGCCTTATATAATTGGCTGCTCCCATGTTAGGGGCATAGATATTTACAATTGTTAGATCTTCTTGTTGGATAGATCCTTTAAGTATGATATAGTGTCCTTCCTCATCTCTTATTACAGTCTTTGGTTTAAAATCTAATTTGTCTGATATAAGGATTGCCACCCCAGCTTTCTTTTGGTGTCCATTAGCATGGTAAATGGTTTTCCACCCCCTCACTTTCAATCTGGGGGTGTCTTTGGTTCTAAAATGAGTCTCTTGCAGACAGCATATCGATGGGTCTTGTTTTTTAATCCAGTCTGTTAGCCTGTGTTTTGATTGGGGCATTTAGCCCATTTACATTCAGGGTAACTATTGAAAGATAGGAATTTAGTGCCATTGTATTGCCTGTAAGGTGACTGTTACTGTATATTGTCTGTGTTCCTTCCTGGTCTATGTTGCTTTTAGGCTCTCTCTTTGCTTAGAGGACCCCTTTCAAGATTTCCTGTAGGGCTGGTTTTGTGTTTGCAAATTCCTTTAGTTTTTGTTTGTCCTGGAAGCTTTTTATCTCTCCTTCAATTTTCAATGACAGCCTAGGTGGATAGAGTATTCTTGGCTGCATATTTTTCTCATTTAGTGCTCTGAATATATCCTGCCAGTCCTTTCTGGCCTGCCAGGTCTCTGTGGATAGGTCTGTTGCCAATCTAATGTTTCTACCCTTATAGGTTACATATCTCTTCTCCCAAGCTGCTTTCAGGATTTTCTCTTTGTCTATGAGACTCGTAAGTTTTACTATTAGATGTCGGGGAGTTGACCTCTTTTTATTGATTTTGAGAGGGGTTCTCTGTGCTTCCTGGATTTTCATGCCTGTTTCTTTCCCCAAATTAGGGAAGTTCTCTGCTATAATTTGCTCCAATATACTGTCTGCCCCTCTCTCTCTTTCTTCTTCTTCTGGGATCCCAATTGTTCTAATGTTGTTTCGTCTTATGGTATCGCTTATCTCTCGAATTCTGCCCTCGTGATCCAGTAGTTGTTTATCTCTCTTTTTCTCAGCTTCTTTATTTTCCATCATTTCATCTTCTATATTACTGATTCTCTCTTCTGCCTCATTTATTCTAGCAGTTAGCGCCCCCATTTTTTATTGCACCTCATTAATAGCCTTTTTGATTTCTACTTGGTTGGATTTTAGCTCTTTTACTTCTCCAGAAAGGGTTTCTCTAATAACTTCCATATTTTTTTCAAGCCCAGCTAGTATCTTTAAAGTGATGATTCTGAACTCTAGATCTGACATCGTACTAATGTCCGTATTGAGTAGGTCCCTGGCAGTTGGTACTACCTCTTGTTCTTTTTGTTGAGGTGATTTTTTCCGTCTTGTCATTTTGTGCAGAGGAGAATAGATTACTGAGAGAACAAAATGCTAGCAGAGTAACCACGTCCCCAGAAAATATACTCTAAACAAATCAGAAAAGACCTGAAGCAGTGGGATAAGAAAGGGAAAGAGAGAAAAAAGAAAAAGAAGAAAAAGAAAAAGATAAAGATAAAAACAAAAACAAACAAAACAAAACAACAACAAAAGAAAAACCAGAATGTGATCAAATATGATCTATGTGGTATATAGATCAGTGCCACACACTAGATTTGGGGTGTATTTTGGTCTTTTAGAAGAAAGTGCCTCCCAAAATTTTAAAGAAAGAAAAACTTATATATGTACAAAAATAAGGGTTGATATGATGAAGGGATGGAATATGACTGTAAAAATGGAAATTATAAAAAATTTTATAAAAGGAATTGATAAGAAGTTGTTTGAAAAAAGAAAGGATTTAAAAAAAGAAAAAAGAGAAAGAAAAAAAAAGGGAGAGGATGTGATCAGGCAGGGGAATAGAAAACACCATATACTAGAGATTTAGGGTATATTTTAATCTGTTAGAAGAAACTATCTCAAAATTTTAAAGAGAGAACAACTTATATATATAAGCCAAAAATATGGGTAACTACTATGAAGGGATAGAATATGACTCTAAAAATGAAAAATAAAAATGTTTTTTTTTTTAAAAAGGGATTGATAAGATGTTGGTTGAAAAAGGGAAAAAGAAAAATTTAAAAAGAAATAAAAAGACAAAAAGACAGTTAAAAAAATTAACTTTAAAAGACTAAAGAATCATGGTAAAAAAGCCATGATATCTATGGGCAGTAGTCCCCTAGTGCTGGAGTTCTGCCGTTCTCATTGATCGGTAAACTTGGTCTTGGCTGGCTGTTCTCGCTGATCTTCTGGGGAGGGGCCTGTTGCCGTGGTTTCCAAATGTCTCTGCCGGAGGCGGAATTGCCCCGCCCTTGCCCCCTCCCGGCTAAGTGATCTGCTCGGGTTTGCTCTCCCGGGCTTTTGTTCCCTGCGAGCTTTCCCTACAGCTTTGGAGGCGGAGAGTGAAGCCCCTGCGAGCTTTCCGTACAGCTTTGGAGGCGGAGAGTGAAAATGGCGGCCCCCCAATCTCCGCCCCGGAGGAGCCGAGAACTCGGGGCCCGCTCCTCACTGAGCCCCCAGAGAAAAGCCGTCAGTCACTCCCGTCTCCCCGGTCTCCGGCCACACTCTGTGCTCACCCAGCCTGCGACCGCGCGTTTCTGTCTCTGGCACCCGACCCCGGGTGGAGTCTCCAAACCCGGCAGATCCCTGCGGTGCACTCCCGCGCGGCTCCTCCCGGGGGAGGAAGGTGAGTCTCCCCGGATCTGCCTCTTGTTGGGTCCCTGCTGGAGGAGCAGGGGCCCGACTGTGCCGCGGATCACGGTTTATGGCCACCCCGAGCTGAGAGCCCGCGCCTGGGCTCCGCCTCTGCAGCCGGCTTCCCTGCTCCGTTACCTGGGAGCTCTGCCACACTCAGGCACCCCCGGTCTTTCTGTGACCCCGAGGGTCCCGAGACCACACTGTCCCGGAGGGTTCCACCCCCCGCTTAGCCACCAGAGTGACGTTCCCTCGGCAGAGCAGACTTTTAAAAGTTCCGATTTTGTGCTCCGCGGCTCTATCACTTGGCAGAAGCGGCCGATGGAGGCCCCTCCCCCGCCGTCTATCCTCCCGAATATCGCCTCGGATTCACTTCTCCGCACGTCCTACCTTCCAGAAAGTGGTCGCTTTTCTGATGAGAGAGTTGTTGCTCTTCTTTTCTTCGATCTCCTGTTGAGTTTGTAGGTGTTCAGAATGGTTTGATCCCTATCCAGCTGAATTCCTGAGAGGAGACGAAATCCAGGTCTCCTACTCCTCCGTCATCTTGCTCCGCCCCCAGATTCAGTATTTTTAAATGTCAGTTCTCCTCAAATTACTTGTAGATGAGTGCAATCTCAACCAAAACTCCAAGTTTTTTTTCCAGAATTTAAAAATCTTATTCTAAAATTTATATAGAATTACAAAGATTCCAGACTAGCCAGGAAATTCTGAAGTAGAAGAAAAAAGTGAGAAAACTCACTCTAATCGATATTAAGGCTTGACATAACTAGTGTAGTTAAAGACAGTTATTTTGTATAAGGATATAATGAAGCAAAGAGAATGGGAAAGTTTTGTTAGCAGTTCCTATCTGTTTAAACTTCTGGGTTCTTTTTTTCATCGACTGAGCAACATGTTGCTGAAGGCTAATCAGCCTCTGCTTAAAGTCAGCAGAAATTTGAGAAATGAAGCAAAATTAGAGTCCAATAACAGAAAACAGAAAATATAAAACAAAGGTGAATTTTTCAGAGCAGTGAGAAAATGATAGACTATTCAATACATAATGTTGGATTATTAGGTATGCAAATGAAAAAAAAAGCAAAACAATTTGACCCTTACCTCACACTTTACACCAAGTGGATTGAAACTGTAAATGTGAAAGTAAGTCCACAGTTAAATAAGGTAGAAAAGTACCTTTCTTGGAATGGGGGAGGGGGACTTAAAGTAATTCTTTAACAAAACACACAAAAAATAACCATAAAGGAAAATATTCATAAACTAGAGTACATTGAAATTAAGAAATTCTGTTTGTTCAAAAACAAGAATAAGATAGTGAACAGGCAAGCCACTGAGTCGGAGAAGATATTTGCAATACATATATTAAAAATTGCTTGTTTTCTGAAACTTCATAGTTCCTGAAACTATGAAGAATTCCTATAAATCAGTAAGAAAATATAATTTAAAAGAAAAATGGCCATAAGAATTGAACTGGTACTTCAAAAGAGAGTTTATGAAAATGCCCCCAAAATATTTAAAATGTTGCTTAATCTCATTGTTACCCAGATAAAAAATAATTAGAAAAATGTAAGTTAATGAAGAAGAATCAGATACAATTATACAACCACCAAAATAGTTAAAAATAAAATTACTAACACTGCCATGTGTTGACAAATATATGGAGCACTGTAAGTCTACATATTGTTGATATGTTTATCAATTGCAGCTGCTTTTGAAAGCCAAATGTTATCATCTACTGAAATTGAACACTTACTCTGTGATCCTTGCAAATCAACAATAAGGAGCTTTACATGCCCTAAGAAAAGAAGTTCCTGATAAGTAGATGAAGGTGTGATATGTTTGTTACTGGGACATCTGGAAAAGGAGGTTCATTACCAGACAAGAATGGGAACTGAAAGAAGAAATTTCCTAATCTCATTTAATAAAGATAGAAGACAATTCTAAGCAATGAACGGCTAGTGTCAAAGATTCATGCATAACGTAAAACTATCATTAAAGCATCACATGAACTTGACAGAGAATTCCTGCTGACTTTAAGCAGAGGCTGCATAGCCTTCAGCAACATGTTGCTCAGTTGATGAAAAAATGAAACCAGAGGTTTAAACAGACAGGAACTGCTAACAAAACCTTCCCATTCTCTGACAGAATACAAAATTATATTGTCAGTGCCCAAGGTGATTGGGTCATATATCATTTGTGTAAGTCTAAAATAGTACCTGCAATAAGTCTAATAAAAGCTGTGTGTTAAGAATTTTGCCAAAGTTTAATAGTCAGCTTTTTTTCTTTTAATATTTCATAAAATAATGCCAAACAGTACAATCCTTGGCATCTTAGATTTGATGATATTCCATGTGATATTGCCTTTCCATGCTAATTCTCATACATATTCATAGAATAAAGGAAAAGACAAAAAATTTATACAGCAAAATATTAAAATTATTTATCTTTAAAATTTCTGGTTGTTTTAATTTGTAAGATCTTTCTGTTTATATACTTTAAAATTTTTAATTCTGGACATGCATTAGAGTCTAAAATCTAATCAATGCTAAGCAGCATGGAAGGAAGCTTGCTTGTGAAGGCATCTATGACTACTTACATGTCTAGAACCATTGATTCCTACAAATTGGTCCCAAAATGACCAGGGCATTAAGGTTTAGAGACCCAACCTCAGAATCTCCGATTTTACATCTCAGAATTCTGAAATTTGCTTTTAAAGAACTCCAAGGGTGATTCTGATGCAAAATTAGGTTGCACTATAGCACATTAAAAGATTTTCCATGAGGTGTACTTCTATCAAGTTAAGAGGTGATTTTCCACAAAAGCCACTATTCATTGGACTTCCCCTGGACAGCACCAGCCACTAGACTCACTTAATTTACAGAAATAATCAAATAGATACTAAAATTTTGTTTTTGTACGTATGTACTCTTACTCTACAATTATTTCTATGCTCATACCTATCAATTTGTAAGCAGTTAGAGAAAATATGCTGCTATTTTAATAATGAATTCCATTTTGTACACAAAAGTCAGTAGTTCACATACTGTATTTCTAATTTCTTCTGGTTTTCTGTACTTGGGCTAAACAAAATGAAAGCAAGCAGCATTATTGATTCCCTGCAGATTTTTGTCTCATACATCAAGCTTATTTATTAAGTAGAGAGAAATGCAGGCTACTCAGATGATTTTGGATATAGGCAGGGAATTCCTTCCTTCACTGTACTATGCAACAGGATGGTATAAAGTATTTAGTGAGAACTTAGATTTCAAAAATCACACTCTGATGATTCTTTCCATACCCCAAGGGTTTTCTTTTTTAAAGCAATTTTTAAATTATTCCATGGTTTCTATAGCAATTACATATGGAAAATGTGGATATTAAGCATATGTTTTAAGCCACAAAAACAATTAAAGGACTGAATATAGAGTATACTCTGTGCTCGTTTTGAGCAGAGTTCTAATAGAGTAGAAGATATGTGCTTGTATTTTCACCAAGATAAACTTTAAGAACGGTGTTCCTAAACAAGATAAACACACACACACACACAAAAGAAAAAAGTGGAAATGAACATTATTTTGTAACTTTCATTTGCTGGAAATTGTTATTTCATAACATGATAAATTTACTTTACCAAGAAATCATAGACAGTTCAAAAAGCTTTTCTTATATTTTTATTCAGTAACATGAAATGTAATACATTCCCTGTGTTTTTTTAACTTCATTTTGGCCAATGGTGAACAAATACAACAACTTCTCACATTAGGGAACTTCAGTGAAATCTTATTAATTTGCATGCTAAAAAATATGTGATTATCTAATTTGTTATTTAATTTTGAATGGGCTGAACAGAAGTCTTTTGTTTTTACTGTCTATAAAGAATGGCTTTGGTTATACAATTAATGAAGCCAGTGAAATTCCAAAGACTCATTTCAACCTATTCCAGAGAACAAATTATTTTTAAAAGTAAGTTAGTCTTGGCTTATGAGTGGAAGCTACTAATTACAATCTATCTCATGTATTTACTGCAAAAAGACCACCAGGACTTCTATTTGGAAAGAGTTGTGAACAGTTAAGAGAGGGAGAGGGACAGGGAGGGACAAAGGATTGACACAAAGAAAGGAGAAAGGATGGAGCCTTCCTAGTGTCACCTGGATGAACCGAGGTGCCACTTCATTGTTTCTTGCTGATGCTTTCTTGCCTTACTTTCATGGGTTTCTCCCTCAGGAGCAGTATATTCTTTGACAGTAATTAAAACATGGAAGGGGGAAGATCTTAAAATGAAAATTATCTTCCTATCCTATAATATATCTGATTTCAGAATTCCCAACAAAAACCAAAATATTCCATTTTCAATGTCACTCTTTTACTTTTAAAATATAATATAATGCTCTAAATCCTACAGTGGGTTTAAGTGCTTTATTCAAAGAGGCTTCAGCAACACAAGCAATCTAAATTGTCCATTTGGTACCCCTGGAGTTTTTTAAAGCTCAGGATAATTTTCCAAAGAAGGACTGGGTTGGATGAGAATTTTCGCTTGTCAACCAAAAGAATGATAATTGCAATAGAGGAGGTGGGAAAGGAGATCCCGCATGGTACCTTGACTAGAAGTACATTGCTGGGCAACACATACTTGAGGTTCTGGAAATTGACTTTCTTAAATCACCCACACCATTCCGTTGGAAAGTCTTCAAGTACACTCAAGAATCCAAGTTTTAAGATCATTGATTTAGAGAATTTCAGTGATTTGCAAAAGCCCACACAGATTAACATGTAGCTTCAACTTCCTGACTTCAGAAACCAAGCTCTTAACCACTGCACTCCATTCTTTGTTCATTAAAGATAAATTCTCCATAGAAAGAAATGCCTGTTACTCTTTAGTATTTGCAAGTATCACACTGTCTCATTTATATCTCTCATTGTACAATAATGCTATTTTAATTGCCTTGATCTGTAACTATGCCTTTTTACTGGGATTTTTTGTTTGTTTCATATAGTTCTAATTTCTGGAAATTGAATTTAAGCCTCAGGAAATAGTATATCAATTGGAAATATATCAAATAAACTTTCTACATTTCAATTTAGGAAATTTTATAATAGTGAGGTAATGATGTTTAAAAGCAAATTTCTTAGTGTTCAGATTTATGGTTTGGCTGTTCTGTGCTTCTCTAGTTTTTTTGTTCTACTTTATATTAATACAATACTACAACATTATTATAAGATAAATGTTTCAGCTTCATTCATTAGGAAAACCTTACAATTTTGTTCTAAAAACATTAATCATAGTAATTGCACTAAATTAATACTGTACATTCAAAATAATCTGTTTGCCTTTGCCAGCTGGAAATCTATTTCTCAGTAGGGAATAACATACAACCACTATAGAGAAACCAAGCTGATGTTCCCCTTCTAGAATATTTTAACTGTTTTGCACTGTTGACAATGGAGGTTGTAATATTTTCCTTGTATTTTCTGAAAATGTTGTGGTTTACCACCAATAAATTGTTTTGAGGTGTAGAAAATACTGCACTTGCTATTGAAATCCGGAAAAGGAGGGATGGAGTAAGGTAAGGTAGAAGGAAGGAATGGAGAAAGGGAGGGAAGGAAGGAAGGGAAGGAGGGAGGGTTGGGAAGGAGGGAGGAAAGGAAGGAGAGAAGGAAAGAATCGAGACACACAGCTAGTTAGAAAAGACATTTAGATTTGGAAGGGAGCTTAGATATCCACCAGGTTAATTATTTCATTTTCTAGACTGGCATATCACCATCCACTACAAACTTGGAACTATAAACCATATATTCTTTTGAATATTAGAAAAAATGAATTAGGTTTTTTTTAAGATTTTATTTATTTATTTGACAGAAAGAGACACAGCGAGAGAGGGAACACAAGCAGGGGGAGTGGGAGAGGGAGAAGCAGGCTTCCCGAGGATCAGGGAGCCCGATGCGGGGCTCGATCCCAGGACCCTGGGATTATGACCTGAGCCTAAGGCAGACGCTTAACGACTGAGCGATCCAGGCGCCCCATGAATTAGTTTTTCTAAAGATATGCCTTCCTTATAGTGAAATAGTCTTTTACAATGAAGTTTTGATGGCTGCCTGGTTTCCTCATATTTTACTTCCCCCCACCCAAGGGTTATCACTAATAATTCTACAGCAGTTGTGAAATAGACAATAAAAATTTGCGAGCTTCTTGGGCCACGGTGGATATTGTGGATATTTAATGATGTCACACAGGAAGGGCTATGGTGTCCTGGCTCCTGCCTAATAGGGTGGCCCACTTTAGTTCAGATCGTAACCTGGAAATTATTTTCCCTCTCCCGAAGTGAGTAATATAAAAATGTGCTACCTCCTGATGCAGAACTTTGAACACAGATGGAGGAGGCAATGATAGAGTTGCAGTGCCCAGATTAAGTATAAAAAGAAGCCTTTCCTAGTAACAAATAGCTCACGATAAGTATTTTGCAGAGCTTATTATGGGCAAGGAATCCTTCCTAGCAATAACATGACTAAGACTGGATGCTGTAATAAATAATCAGAGGCAGAAGCTTTGTGCATATAAAGTGCATACTTAATGTTTGCTGACAGAAGTTCTCCAAGTCACCCACCTTTCTGGAATCACTCTTTATCTCCGATTCTGTACTTTTGGATTGTCCTTACCAAGAATTCTGTGAATAATCAAGGCAATGCTTATGTTCTACAGAGTCAGGACATACTTCATTCTTCTTCTCATTCTTCCATAAAGTTCATCCCTGCTAAACACTATCCCACTTTTTCTATCTTCCAAAGAACCACTAAAAAGGGCAGATGTGGGTAGCAGTCATTATTGTAGACCTTCTTGGGAGGTGGCCCATTTTAGGATGGCACATAAATCATTTACAATCAAATATTACACATTTTCTTGTTTAGGTTTCTTCACTACCAGCCAGAGTTAAACAGCCAAGAAAGGCTTTATTCAAGACGATTGTGCTAGGAATGAATTCAACTCTGCTGAAACAGAAGGTGGGAGAGTTTTAAACACTAGGGGGAGCTAGTGGGAAGGCACTGGAAGTCTTGGGGGGAAGTTGGTCACTGTGAATAGGCTGCTTGTGCTTACTAATTGGATAATTTGTGCTTATCAAAGATAGGCACCTACTCCCCCATGAAGACTGGGGTATGGGAACTCTATCTTTCTTAAGGATTATATAGTGGCTTCCAGCTTCCTAAGAAAGACATATCTGGTTGGTTAAACTGGTATGGGTTGGGAGAAGATTTACATCTCCAAGGGGCTGAGAAAAATATTTATAATTAGAAGTTTTCTGGGGCACCTGGGTGGCTCAGATGGTTAAGCGTCTGCCTTCGGCTCAGGTCATGATCCCAGGGTCCTGGGATCGAGTCCCACATCGGGCTCCCTGCTCCTTGGGAGCCTGCTTCTCCCTCTGCCTCTCTCTCTCTGTTTCTCATGAATAAATAAATAAATAAAATCTTTAAAAAAAAAAAGTTTTCTAAAGGAAATACTGTAAGAAAAGTGAGGTCAGGGGCCTACAGTCAGAAGGAAGCCTGTCTAACGTTAAGTTAAGCTGCAGAGAATGTTAAAGCCATTTTGTAATCAATTTTCTAGCCTCAAGTTTCTTGCTCAGATATTTTCTCTTTCCACGATTTTCATGTATAGGTTTCGGTACACTCTCTCTCTTCTTGAGTGTGTTCAGAAACTCCCAGTTCCACTTTGTTTAACATGCAGGAAAAAAATTAGTTTGTTTTTTTTTTTCTTTTCTCCTATTCCTTCAGAAAATAGCATATGCAGGATGAATAGAGTGAGGAAATTTTCACCTTTCATACCTCAGGGGCCCTTTTCCTGAGCAAGCATCATTCATATTGATGTGAATTGTGTCAATTCTTCATATATGAAATCTGCTGCACTCAGTTCTATATTCAAACAATATATATTTTCTCATCACAAGAAACTGAGGGTCAAGATTCCAATGGAACAAAATGAAACCAGAAAAACAGTTCAAATATGCTCCCAAACATGCCCACAGGGCAAATGAGTTTGGTTGATCTGTATTTGTGCCTTTAATAAATGCAGAGGTGCCATAGAAAAAGGTAAATAACTCTTCTGGGAATGGTTTTCCTTGTTCATGTAATGTGGGTTTTATACTCATTTCTCAGGGATATATGTTTGTGTGCAATCCCTTTACTTTCTAAGCATTTGTTAAGCTGATTACTAAGTGCATGCGTTTTAATATTGCAAGTCTGAGATTTTTTATTCTTTTTCTAACTCTACATTGCTATTTTTATGAAGCCACAAAAGCACACCCCTCTCAAAGGAAAGTTAATGGACTAGTTTTGCCTGTTTTCTAGTTCAGAAGGGTATTGCCCATGGGGGAAAAAAATCAGAGTTTCATTAACAATTGCTGGAGCACTTTCCTGCTTTAAAATGCTGCCTTGGGGCTTTTAGTGGGTGTCTGTGAAGAAAAGTGACAGAGGATTTGATGTCATAGGTTCAACCTTCACTTCATGGGAATAGCTGCTGCTCATTACAGAGTATCCTTGTGCACTAGGTTGAGGAATTTCCTCTCCTCCTTGAGGGCTCTCACGTAGGGGTAATAATGGGTTTTGATTTTTTACTTCTTTTGTTAAACTAGCAGATTGATATGGAAGGAGACAACCTAGTGAATGATGTGTTATAATTATGTTGAAACCACTGGTCCCATGTTAGCTATTCATCAGTCACCCTGTTACCATAAACCTCATCAAAGGTGAAATACAGATGATATGGACTAGACTGGCTCAGAGCCTTACGTTTTAGTCAAAAAATTACATCAGCAGCTGGAAGAATGCACGAATGGCAAAATTTTTGTTTGTTTAAAAAGATGATCTACACATCTATGTATGATATCCACACAGTTGGGTCTCAGGACTATCTTCTGATTCTTAGGTTGATCATTTAGGTCTTTTGTTTTTATTACTTTCTCTGTTGAGCTTCTATTTATGCTTGTCTATTTAGGATTAACTTTTCTTAGGTCACAATTTTGTAAAACTTGTTTTTGAAAATATAAAAATTAGTTCTTACTGTTTTGAGATTTGGAATCTTAACTTTTTCAGGAGCCAAATTACTAATCTAGGTATTGCCTACCTAGTATTTTTGTAAGCATCAGGTGATTGAAATGAATCAATGTGTTTAAATATACTTACCTATTTATGTATTTATTTTATTAATATTTCAGAATTTGCACTTGATGTGGCCAGTGACACAAGTTATTGGAAAGGCTGACTATTGTGTATTTATACCTTAATATAGAAATGTAATGGGATCTTAAAAAATTGCTTACAAAAGTGTTTTTATAAATTTGGAATGACTGTCCCAAAATACATCAAAATGAAATGATTGAGAAAGTAGTGATAGTGATTGTGAAGAAAGAATAATGATTTAAGGAGACATGAGCTTTCAGATATTAAATAATTACCTTAAAGCACAATAGTTAATACACTGTGTGAACAGGACAAGGATCAGTGGATCATTGAGAAAAAGAAATATAGAAACAAACCCTGTATATAAGGGTTCAGTTAAAGGACTAACTAGAGAAATTAGGTGATAAAATAAATTAAGTTGGAATCACACCTTTCATTTTTTTGTATGATAAATGCTAAAAGACAAATCAAGTTGAATTTATTAAATAAAACCATAAATGTAAACCTAGGTGAGGAATGCCTAAGTATAAATACAATGAAGGTATTAATAATGTGTGATGTATTTGGTATCCATCTATAAAACAAAATCACAACTGCTATTAAAATATCAGTGATACATAATTGCTATAATTATAATTAAAGCTTAACATATGTAATATATGCAGTAGTTATAAAATACATATAAATAAAAACTCAAACTGAGCAAATTAATAACCTTGGAAGATAATTCAGAGAAGAAATACAAATGGCTAATGAATATACAAAAAAATTCAACCAGATTAGTAATTAAAGAATTAAAAATTTATCTGATAGTGAGATTTTTTTTTTAAATGATACAATTTGGAATATATACAGTGGAGTATTACTCAGCCATAAAAAAGAATGAAATGTTGCCATTTGCAATGAGTGGATGGAACTAGAGGGTATTATGCTAAGTGAAATAAATCAGTGAGAGAAAGACTAATACCATGTGATTTTACTTATGTGTAGAATTTAAGAAACAAAACATAGGTGAAAATAGGGGAAAAAATAAAAGAGAGGCAAACCATAAAACTCTTAAGTATTGAGAAGACTCTTTAGTATAGAGAAGACTCTTAAGTATAGGGAACAAACTGAGGGTTGCTGGAGGGGAGGTGAACAGAGGAATGGGTTAAATGGGTCAAGGGTATTAAGGAGGACACTTGTGATGAGCGTTGGGTGTTGTATGTAAGTGAGAAATCACTAATTCTACACCTGAAACTAATATTCCACTGTATGTTAATTGGAATTTAAATAAAAACCTGAAAGTACAAAAAAAGAAAATTAAAAAGTAAAAAGAGATACAATTTGAAAAATATTTTAAAATCATATAAATATGCTCTTTGGCAAGGTTATGGGATAGTGGCTCTCAATCTTGTCAGCCTAAATCATTCTTTTTATAATAAATAATTATAATACCCCTTTGACAATTTTGAAATGAAATTTGTAAGTAGAATAAAATACTAGGTGAATAATTTGTAGAGAGAAATGGAATACGATGCCCCATCTGGACTATAAAGAAGAAGAAAAAGGTTACTCAAATTTACTAATAATGCTGATGACCAAATAACTGATTTATGGGATCTATCACTAAGATTCTTGGCGACTGTTTTTGAGGAAGAATGCTATGAATTGAGAAAACACCTGGTAGTCCTTTTGAGAAGTTGCTTATATGGGGCACCTGGGTGGCTCAGTTGGTTAAGTGTCCGACTTTGATTTCGGCTTAGGTCATGATCTCAAGGGTCGTGAGATCGAGCCTTACGTCTGGCTCTGCACTCAGTGGGGAGTCTGAGATTCTCTCCCTCTGCCCGTCCTCACTCACGCTCGTTCACATATTCTCTCTCTAAAATAAATCTTAAAAAAAAAAAGAGAAGTTGCTTATAAACTCATGTGGCTGAACAGCTATTCCTCTTCATGTTTCATTTGTTGTACAGTGATGACATTGGAAAAGGATTTCTTTCACTGCAATTATTTTTTAGGTTGTTAAACACACCAAACCTTTTGTATTCATTCTCAGTAATTTTATGCAAGCAGAAATGCATATTATTACCCAGGATGTTTCTCCCATTTGAATTTAAAATTTGCTTGACTGCAGTCATTGTTACACAGCTAATTTTCAAATATCTTTTGTCATTTCATCGATTTCTCTCAAAAGAGTATGATTGCTGAATGAAATAGAAGAGATTATTTCATTTGGATTTCTTTCCACCAGTGGGCAGCGGTTAAGATTGTTTTGTGGGCGTGCATGACCAATCATGCTTTGTGATATTGGCACTATTTTGTAAGAGATGAAACCTTTATTCTGTCATTTAGAAGGTTTTTTAAATTTTTACTTTTTTATAAAAATTGCTGTGACAGTATTATGACTTTTAAACTCCCCTTTAAATCTTGTATGATATGTCTTTGACAATTCTATAAGCTTATTGCTTTGTAAAATACTCCATTTATCGTTTGATTTCATTGCTCCATCAGAGAGAAACGTGCAAAATAAGCACACTGGTAAATCATTTGTGAGTAAATTGATTAACTCAATTTGTGATATTCAGCCTGAATATCGTAGATCTTTATTCTTCACATTGCATATTTTAAATGTGGGCAAATTCACAATGCATCTGACTGCAACAGATATAGATTAATAAACATAAAATGTAGTGTAACTAAATTATTATGAATAATATTTTCATATTGGTAATTTGTTTCTTCTTTATTTTTTCTTGTCAGTCTGGTTAGAAGTTTATCAATTTTATTACTCTTTTAAACATAATCTACTTTTGTTTGCATTGATTTTCTCCATTGTTTTTCTGTTTTCAATTGAATTGATTTCTGTTCTTTATTATCCTTTTCTTTCTGCTTGCTTTGAGTTTATATTTTTCTCAATTTCTTTTTTAAAAATTTTATTGTTATGTTAATCACCATACATTACATCATTAGTTTTTGATGTAGTGTTCCATGGTTCATTGTTTGCATATAACACCCAGTGCTCCATTCAGTACGTGCCCTCTTTAATACCCATCACCAGGCTAACCCATACCCCCACCCCTTCCCCCCTAGAACCCTCAGTTTGTTTCTCAGGGTCCATAGTCTCTCATGGTTCGTCCCCCCCTCCGATTTCCCCCCCTTCATTTTTCCCTTCCTACTATCTTCTTTTTTTTTTTTTTTT
>NW_023270415.1:58696190-58803428 GCF_011800145.1 Mirounga leonina | reverse complement strand
CCCCCTTCATTTTTCCCTTCCTACTATCTTCTTTTTTTTTTTTTTTTAACATATAATGTATTATTTGTTTCAGAGGTACAGGTCTGTGATTCAACAGTCTTACATAATTCACAGCACTCACTATAGCACATACCCTCCCCAATGTCTATCACTCAGCCACCCCATCCCTCCTACCCCAACCCCCACTCCAGCAATCCTCAGTTTGTTTTCTGAGATTAAGAATTCCTCATATCATTGAGGTCATATGATATATGTCTTTCTCTGATTGACTTATTTCACTTAGCATAATACCCTCTAGTTCCATCCATGTCATTGCAAATGGCAAGATATCGTCTTTTTGGTGGCTGCATAATATTCCATTGTATATATATACCAAATCTTCTTTATCCATTCATCTGTTGATGGACATCTGGGCTCTTTCCATAGTTTGGCTATTGTGGACATTGCTGCTATAAACATTGGGGTGCACATACCCCTTTGGATCACTACATTTGTATCTTTGGGGTAAATACCCAGTACTGTAATTCTGGGTCATAGGGTAGCTCTATTTTCAACTTTTTGAGGAACCTCCATACTGTTTTCCAGAGTGGTTGTACCAGCTTGCATTCCCACCAAAAGTGTAGGAGGGTCCCCTTTCTCCGCATCCTCGGCAACATCTGTCGTTTCCTGACTTGTTAATTTTAGCCATTCTGACTGGTGTGAGGTGGTATCTCATTGAGGTTTTGATTTGGATTTCCCTGATGCTGAGCAATGTTGAGCACTTTTTCATGTGTCTGTTGGCCATTTCTATGTCTTCTTTGGAAAAATGTCTGTTCATGTCTTCTGCCCATTTCTTGGTTGGATTATTTGTTCTTTGGGTGTTGAGTTTGGTAAGTTCTTTATAGATTTTGGATACTAGCCCATTATCTGATATGTCATTTGCAAATATCTTCTCCCATTCTGTCGGTTGTCTTTTGGTTTTGTTGACCGTTTCCTTTGCTGTGCAAGAGCTTTTTATCTTGATGAAGTCCCAATAGTTCATTTTTGCCCTTGATCAGTGGCATTTCTATACACCAATAACAAAACAGAAGAAAGAGAAATTAAGGAGTCGATCCCATTTACAATTGCACCCAAAACCATAAGATACCTAGGAATAAATCTAACCAAAGGGGCAAAGAATCTGTACTCAGAAAACTATAAAATACTCATGAAAGACATTGAGGAAGACAGAAAGAAATGGAAAAACGTTCCATGCTCATGGATGGGAAGAACAAATATTGTGAAGATCTCAATGCTACCTAGAGCAACCTACACATTCAATGCAATCCCTATCAAAATACCATCCACTTTTTTCAAAGAAATGGAACAAATAATCCTAAAATTTGTATGGAACCAGAAAAGACCCCGAATAGCCAGAGGAATGTTGAAAAGATAAGCAAAGCTGGTGGCATCGCAATTCCGGACTTTAAGCTCTATTACAAAGCTGTCATCATCAAGACAGTATGGTACTGGCACAAAAACAGACATATAGATCAATGGAACAGAATAGAGAGCCCAGAAATGGACCCTCAACTCTATGGTCAACTAATCTTCGACAAAGCAGGAAAGAATGTCCAATGGAAAAAAGACAGTCTCTTCAACAAATAGTGTTGGGAAAATTGGACAGCCACATGCAGAAGAATGAAACTGGACCATTTCCTTACACCACACACAAAAATAGACTCCAAATGGTTGAAAGACCTCTATGTGAGACAGGAGTCCATCAAAATCCTAGAGGAGAACACAGGCAGCAACCTCTTCGACCTCAGCCACAGCAACTTCTTCCTAGAAACATTGCCCAAGGCAAGGGAAGCAAGGGAAAAAATGAACTATTGGGACTTCTCAATTGCTTAAGTTAGAAACTGAAATTGCTGATTTGAAACCTTTCTACTTTATAATATAAGCATGGAATGCTCTCATTTTCTCACTAAGCACTGCTTAGCTGCATCCCACAAATTTTGACTCTACTTTTTCCTTTTACTTAAGTTCAAAATATTTTTGAATTTCTTATGAGACTCTCATTGACTCATGGATTTTTTTTTTACTTATCAATAATCACTTTATTATTTTATTTTATTTTATTTTATTTTTAAAATTTTATTATGTTATGTTAATCACCATACGTTACATCATTAGTTTTTGATGTAGTGTTCCATGATTCATTGTTTGCGTATAACACCCAGTGCTCCATTCAATACATGCCCTCTTTAATACCCATCACCAGGCTAACCCATACCCCCACCCCCCTCCCCTCTAGAACCCTCAGTTTGTTTCTCAGAGTCCATAGTCTCTCATGATTCATCTCCCCCTCCAATTTCCCTCCCTTCATTTTACCCTTCCTACTATCATCTTTTTTTTTTTTTTTTTTAACGTATAATGTATTATTTGTTTCAGAGGTACAGGTCCATGATTCAACAGTCTTACACAATTCACAGCGCTCACCATAGCACATACCCTCCCCAATGTCTGTCACCCAGTCACCCCAAAAACTATGTTTAATTTTCAAGTCCCAATTATCTTTCTATTCTTGATTTGTTCTTTGTCTTGTAATCAGAGGGTATACTTTGTACTTTTAACTTCTTTTACATTTATTAGGTTTTAATTTATGTCCTGGGATATGGTCTATCTTGCTGTATGTTGCATGTGCACTTGAGAAAAATGTCTATTCTTATTTATTTTTTGGAGCATTAATAAATGTTATTTGACTCAATTAGTTGTTGATGTTTAGATTAGTTCTGTATTTTTGCTGATTCCTGTCTACTTGTTCTGTTGATTACTGAGACAGGAGTGTTGAAGTGTTCAGCTATAATTGCGATTTTTTTTCATATCTTTTTCCAGTTTTATCAGTTTTGCTTCATGTATTTTGAAGCCCTTAAGTGCATACATATTTAGATTTTCATGCATTTTTGGCAAAATGTTCACTTAATTATTATGTAATATTTACTCATGGTCATTTTCCTTGCTCTGAAGTCTATTTTATGGATATTAATGGAGCAATTCCAGCTTTCTTTTAATTGGTGTTTGCATATATATTTATCACTTTCCATCCTTTTACGTTAAACATACCTATATCATTATATTTACAGTGGGTTTTTATAGATAGCATAAAACTGAGTTTTTAATCCAATCAAACTATCTTTTTTTTTTAAGATTTTTTTTTTTTATTTATTTGTGGGAGAGAGAATGATAGACAGAAAGCATGAGAGGGGGGAGGGTCAGAAGGAGAAGCAGACTCCCTGCTGAGCAGGGAGCCTGATGTGGGACTCAATCCTGGGACTCCAGGATCATGACCTGAGCCGAAGGCAGTCGCTTAACCAACTGAGCCACCTAGGCGCCCTCAAACTATCTTTTAATTGGTACATTTAGGCTATTTACACTTACTCTAATTTTTTATGTGTTTTCTTACTACCAACACTATTATTATCATTATTATTATTGTTATTATTTTGGTTTGTTATGCCCCCTGTATGTTCTCCTATTTCTCCTTACCAACTTTTTTGTTATTTTAATTTTCTTAGTATTTCACTTTAGTTTATATTTTGAGTTTCCTTGCTCTGCTCTATACTTACTGTAGTGTGGGAACAGAAAGAAGAAAAGCAACAGGAATTTGCCTCATATTCTTTGAACCAGTTTCTCTGGTCAGAGAGAAGATCCCCACCCCCCCTTAGAGTTTTAGATAACTATTCACTATCATGGCCATGACTTTGCTGTCACTGCTGCCATGATATTGCCAAGGTGTTAGGGTGATAAGGAAGGAGAAGAAAAATCAACAGGGGATTTCCTTCATTCTACCTGACTCATAGAGAAACCCATTCCTGTTGCTCAGACTAGAAATAGAGCTTTTCTTAAAGCTTCATTTATCTGTATCTAGTGCACATGCCTGGGTTTTTAGCTACATTTAGCTACCTAGGAAAAAAGGTAAATTCACTTCCATTGCAAGGGAACTTAAAATTCAGACCTCTATTTCCCTTCCAGCTGCTACCACTTACTTTTCAGTGCTCTCAAATAGCTGTTCCATGCATTCTATCTAGGATTTATAGTTGTATTCCGTGAGAAAAACAGGGTGGAGTATGTGCATTCCATTTTCTCAGAACCAGAACTCTTGGAAGGAATTTTTTTTGTTGTTTCAGCAAAGTGTCTTTATGATATATAAGACTTATAAAAATGCCACATTTTTTAAGGAAAAAAATAGCAGTTGGTGAGAAAGTATTGTCATCCTTCAATAAACCATATTTTAATCTCCTAAAATTGAAAGTTGCCTAGGATTTCTTTTTGAAGAGGGGCAGACTAATAACTAAGATCAATGGTGTCTTTGGTCAGACTAAATGATACTCATTGATTCTGTACACAACCAATCTATGTCTTAGTTTCTATATGTGTAAAATTGGATACTTATTACACCTACAACTTATCACTGTTATAAAAAATACATTAGAAAATACATGGAAAAGGATCTAGAGCAGTGCTAAGCAAATAGTAAGCACTATGTAAGTGATAGCAATTATTAGCGTCCAGTTGTACAGTGCAAATTACAATCCTGAAACTAGAGAATATACTCAAATAGAAAACAAATCATCTAAAATCTAAATTGTGAGTATGATAGCACAGAGCCTGCCAATTCCCTACATTCTCAAACATTAGAAGAGTACATTACTAAACTTAAAACACAAAATGGAAGAAGATTTTATGAGAATCTAATATAATTTTTAGGCACATTATGATAAAATGTGTAATTTAAAACTAGATTTTATGTTTGTGAAATCTTTGATGAAGTGGTATTTCTTCCTATTGCTTAAATTTGCTTAAATGATAAAACTTGCACCTGTTTGAAATCGTCTTTTTCCATACAAAATAATTACCATAAATTGCAATTAGAATTAACACTGCTATATAGTCATTATATCTATGGATATTGTGGAAATATCTTCTTTCTTTAGTTTTTTACTTTTAAACGATGAACATAATTGAGAATCTACTTTATGCTAAGATCTATGCTAAGCTCTGATTGAGCAATTAAGTTCTGCTCAAAAATTATATTCAAAATTCAACTCAGTGAGGTTGTCTCTGGCCTCTCTATCAAAAACTTTATGCACTGACATTATGTAACAACTTTCCTGTTTCATTGTTTTCTTCTCAGCACTATTCTGTATCTAAGCTATCTAACATACTGTGTATTTTGCTTTCTTATAATTTTATTTTCTGTTTTCCCCACTAGGATGTAAACTGCATGAGTAAGGGGCCTACTGTTTTATTCACTACTCTCCCACCTGCATTTTGATAAGTGCCTGGCATATATTAGGAGCTCAATGGATTTGGGGAATAGTTAAATGGACATACACGATTTTGCTTCTTACTATGTACAAAGATTATGAAAAATCAAGTATATATGCATGGTTTTAGTAATGACTAGCATTGGTGCATCCAGAATGTAAAGAACAATACTTATGGGGAGGCAGTTTGACGTAGCAGTTTGTAAGAGCAGATCTGAATTCACATCCTTGCTCTGATATGCATTAGTTCTATAACCTTGAGAAAATTATTTCATGTCTCTCAGTTTCTTAAGCTGCATAAGCAGTCATGTTCAAAACACTCCTTGTTTTAAGGATTAAGTGAGGGAATGCATTCACAGCTCTTTACCACTGCCTGGCACAGAAGAGACCCTTAACAAAGGTTAGCAATTGTATATTATATTATTAGTTACTCAAAATTCTCTGCATAGCAAGAGGAACAGGCACTCTTTTTTTTTCAGATGAAAGAAAGATTATTTTTAAAAATATTTTATTTATTTATTTGACAGAGAGAGACTCAGCGAGAGAGGGGACACAAGCAGGGGGAGTGGGAGAGGGAGAAGCTGGCTTCCCGAGGAGCAGGGAGCCTGATCAGGACCCTGGGATCATGACCTGAGCTGAAGGTAGCCGCTTAACGACTGAGCCACCCAGGCGCCCCCAGATGAAAGAAAGATTTAAACAACAGAGCTAATAAATGACCAAGATGGAACTTGCAACCATATTCCTCTAAATTTATAGCCGTGTTAATTTTTTTTATATTGCACCATCTCCAAATATTTATGGAGTGTCAGTGCAGAGCATTGTAATGTGTCTGGCACTGTGGAAGGTATAAGATAAGATCCTCATACACTGATACTCATCATGGCATATTTATAATGACAAACCAACAACAATAATAATCCAAGTTCTGATAAAAGTGTCTGAGGCTCTTGAATTCTTATGAACATTATTAGATGCACATAAAATATCAGTAATTAAGCATGGGACTCTCTTTACAAAGGATATTTCTAGGAAGTAGGATTGGAGTGCTGGGGGATGTGGTAGATACAGTGATGCACCATTGGGACCTACCTTTGAGAAGGACTCTTTTTTTCTTGGCTTAAGGCAGTGCCTTCAGATGACAGCCTCCGTCAGCCCTTCAGGGTTGCCTCTGCTGCAGAAAACTGCCATGCCCTGGTCACTTTCTTTTCAGGGAAGCCCACATCCAATGATTGAGGTAGAGGTATAAGAGGACAGCCATTTTGACCCCATGCATCCACAAACGTGATGAGCCATTTTTAATCCTGAGCTTCCTGTGGAGTTGCCATTGAAGCTTGACTTCTCCCTGTCTAGTTCTCTTTCTTCTCCTTCCTTCCACAGGTGTTGATCCCAAGGATGCTTCTTAGTAAACACCGTGCATTAACTGTATGCAGTCTCCTTCTAGAGTCTGAATTCCAGAGATCCTGACCTGTGACAGGGCATAGGAAAGAGGGCTTTGCTGTCAGCTCAGCACGACATTCCTAGTCAGAAAACTGCACAATTTTTTGCTAGATAGATTGAACCAACTCTCCCAGGAAAAACTTGTTACACTTTTGGAAGTTGAATAATCCTCTTTGTATAGCCCTCTGCATCTTGGCATTTTAGGATCCAGAATCTTAAAGTCCAGAAGCCCTTTGTGTTTTAACCTAAAAATAAAATATGTAGGTGGACAGGCCGATAAGCCAGTTATTCTTACAGAGACCTTGGTCAGTCTTCTATTTGTAGGAAAGACCTAACAGAAAATAAACTTTAGGTAATTCATGTGCCTCATTTAGAAAAAAATAATCAGAGTTACTAGGACACACTAGGCTATCATGGTATTAGCACAAAATTTAGATAAGTTACTGCCTAGTTATTAGAGTTAGTTATACCAGTAAAATCACATGCTTAGTTGATAGTAATTGGTGCTATTGAAGACTGTAGCAAAAACTCTAGTGTATAGATAATGAGAAAGGGAAACTTCAATTTATCTTTACCAAGGTGACATCTAGTATAGACCAATGCTTCAGATTCCACAATCTGCCACCTTACATTGTCACAGATTTCCAAATAGGAGGTTAACATTGACCCTGTGTGTTTCCCATATCAGTAGATGAAATTCAACTATTTATAAGATCCTTTATATTGGGGGCAATGGAGACTATGGTGCTTTCTTGCAAAGTTTATAAATTTGCAGTCGTGGAAACATTGAGAATTTTTTTCTTTTTTTTTTTTTCTGAAAGTTCATCAAAACCTCTAACTTTTTCTCTATGAATCTCAATTTTCCTTAAATTGTACTGTTGTATTTGCTTTGAGAGCTGCCTAATGAAAATTTCTTGTGAGCAACTGTTTTTAGTACAAAATGCTGCTTCCTCTTGCTATGGAATTTCTTAGGTCAGTGAAATCTGTCTCTTCAGGAAGGATTCCCTTCACATTTTTTTTTTTTTTTAGCACCCATCAGCAGAATCACTCCTAGCAGAATCTTCACCTGAGGCTATATTTATTGCTTCTGGAAACCTAGTAAAAATGAAAGCTTCTGCCAAAACCCCTATATGTCATTATCTATTTTTTAATAAACATTGTATTTGGAGTAATTTTAGATTTACAGAGGAGTTGCAAAATTAGTGCAGGGTTTCTATATACTTCTTAACCCAGTTTACCCCACTGGTTGTTATTTTATATTATTTTGGTACATCCGTCAAAACTGAGAAACTCATGTTGGTACATTATTATTATTAAACTCCAGACTTTATTAGAATGTCCCCACTTCTTCATCGGTGTCCTCTTTCTCTTCCATGATTCCATCCAGGGTGAACACTGAATTTAATTGTCATGTATCCCCAGTCTCCTCTGACAGTTTCTTAGTTTTTCCTTGACCTGGACAGTTCTGAGGAGTCTGGTCAGGTACTGTGAAGAATATTATGGGGTTTCTACAATTTGGGGTTGTTTTGATGTTCTCATAGTTAGACCGGTGACTGCTTGATTCAGGTAGTGCCTGTTAGGTTTCTCCACTATAAAGTTACTTTTCTTCTCTCCTTTTTGAAACCAAATCTCTCTCCACAGCCCACACTTCAGAGGTAGTTTTGTTCTAATTTCTGACGTGTGGGGGGACTATCTACATATATATTATTTGGAATTCCTAAGGAAAATTTTTCTCTCTCCTCGCCCAATTTATTTATTTATTCAATCATTTACTCATATCATGATGAACGCACATATATTTATATTGTGATTTATGTTAATAATTATTTTGTTAAATTGTTCTAGCTTTGGCCAGTGGGAGCTTCTTTCAGGTTGGTTACTAATATCT
Source organism: Mirounga leonina (assembly GCF_011800145.1). Classification (NCBI taxonomy): domain Eukaryota; kingdom Metazoa; phylum Chordata; class Mammalia; order Carnivora; family Phocidae; genus Mirounga; species Mirounga leonina. Next base: position 58,794,815 of record NW_023270415.1, on the reverse strand, counting down.
TTTTGAAATGCCCCCATCTTTTATGGTTTTGAGCTTTTCTCACTTCTTGATACCACAAAATGCCGCAGGCTCATCTCATATTATTTCTGCTTCATTTTTCCCAGGTAGATTTGCTTCCCTTTGTTGGAGTGTAGCACTTAGAAAGCAGGGCCTGAATAATGGGTGTGCTTCTTGCTACTAGAATGTCATAACTCCTTATCCTCTCAGCACATGGAGCTGGGTAACATATGCCTGTCTCCTAACCCATGGATCTACACCTGTTTCCATCTGTACATTTATTAAGCTAAACATCCATAAAACTAATGGATACATTAGTATCCATTCATACTAATGTCTCTGGCTCCAATTCAATACCATAGGGTTCATTTTGATCTTGTTTAGTACTTATCTTTGTCTTCCTTCTCTGACAGTGAGAAACCTAGTTCCCAGTCTCCAGTATCCATTTATTTATTTGTTCAACCCCAATACACACATAAGGAAGTTTCAGAATTGTTAATCTTCACCCCATGAGAAACAAATTTGCAAAGTACAGTGTTGGTGTACAATTTTGTCTCTAGCCTTACAGTTTCCAGTGGAACCATCATGTTCCAAAGTTACTTAGGTCAGCTCCTTTTTTTTTAGTTTTTTATTTAGATTCCAGTTAGTTAACATATAATGTAATATTAGTTTCAGGTATAGAATTTAGTGATTCATCACTTTCATCCAACACCCAGTGCTCATCATCCTTAATACCCATTACCTATTTAGCCTATCCTCCCACCCTTCTCCCCTCCAGCAACCCTCAGTTTGTTCCCTATAGTTAAGAGTCTGTTTTATTGTTTGCCCCTCTCTTTCTCCCCTCCCATGTTCATCTGTTTGTTTCTTAAATTCTACATATGAGTGAAATCACATGGTATTTGTCTTTCTCTGACTGACTTAATTCGCTTAACATAAGACTCTCTAGTCCCATCCACATCATTGCAAATGGCAAGATTTTGTTCTTTTTTATGGCTGACTAATATTCCACTGTGTGTGTGTGTGTGTGTGTGTGTATCACTTCTTTATCCATTCATCAGTCGATGGACATTTGGTCTCTTTCCATAATTTGGCTATTGTTGATGAAGCTGCTATAAATACCGGAGTGCATGTATCCCTTCGAATCAGCATTTTTGTATCCTTTGGGTAAATACTTAGTAGTGCAATTGGGCTACCTCCTTTTTTACCCCCACTTCCTTTAGCACAGTTATGTCTTATATTCATAATATAATTAATTTACCACAGTCTGCATTCCATCTGGGGATCCCCAACATCCTGATTGATTTTGGTAAACTTTTGCATACATTAAAGCACACTCTTTGTGATATACAGTTCTATGTTTGTTTGTTTTTTATTTAAAAGGACATTTAAAAAAATTATTGTGGTAAGAATATTTAACATGAGATCTGTCCTCTTAACAGACTTTTAAGTGTACAATACAGCATTGTTATCTATAGGCACACTGTTGTACAGTGTATGTCCAAAACTTATTCATCTTGCATAATTTACATTTTATGTCTATCGTTTGGCAACTCCCCATTTTCTCCTCCCCCACACCCTGGCATAACATTTCTATTTGTTGTTTTCATGAGTTTTACTAATTTATAGGCCCTATATAAGTGGAATCATGCAATATTTGTCATTCTGTGATTGGTTTATTCCACTTAGTATAATGTCCTCCAGGTTTATCAATGTTGTTATATATTGCCAGATTTCCTTCTTTTTTAAGACTGAATAATATTCCAAATGCCTGTATATACCACATTGTTTGGTCCATTCATCCATTGATGGATATTTATTTTTTCCCCATATTTTAGCTATTGTGAATGGTGCTGCAACGAACATGGGAGTGAAGGTATTTCTTTGGGATTCAAGTCTTTTGGCTATATACCCAAAAGTGGAATTGCTGAAAATTTACAGAAAATTCCCATGTGTTCATAGGCATAGCTAGGAACTTTTCTGTTTGTTACATGTATGATACAAAAGCATAGCAGAAAAATATGGAATAGTTCCTGAATCATAAACATAATCAATTATAACAAAGAAATTGAATTTTCAATATGAACTATTGTTATGATTGTTTCCTTTAATATTGGTTTATATTTCTGTTCAAGTTAATAGGTTCTGAACTTCCAGTTCAATTTCCAAATGCTGTCCTTTTTATTTTCTGTAATATTAACTTAATGTGTAATGGAGGTTATCAATTAAATAAAAACTTAAATGTGACTGTCCCCCAATTTTATATATTTACAATGGTGTATATATTAAAATGGTAAATATAATAGTACATATATAAAGTAATATATAAATAATAGTATATATAAATGGTATAGATACAAAAATAGTATATAGATATAAATAGCACATATATAAAATATCGTATAGTAATGATTTTTAAAACTTTTTAAGGAAATTTCATATTATTTTGCACAGTGGCTGCATGATTTTGCATTCCCACTGACAGTGTACAATCATAACAATACTTCAATTTCTCCACAACCTTGCCAACACTTGTTATCTTTTGGTTTTTTGTTTGTTTGATAATAGCCATTTTACCAAATGCGAGGTGATAATCTTCTTGTAGTTTTGATTTGCATTTCCTTGATGATTAATGGTATTGAGCATTTTTTCATATACCTGTTGGCTATTTGTGTATCTTCTTTGGAGAAATGTCTGTTCAAGCCCTTAGCCCATTTTAATAAATACAGTTGCATTTTTTTTCTTGCTATTGAATTATAGAAGTTCCTTATATATTTTGGAGATTGACCACTTCTCAGATATATGGCTTGCAGATATTTTCTCCCATTCCATTGGTTGTCTTTGTATGGGTTTGGTGATGGATTGAATCAGGATTCTACTACCACAGTATGGTAGACTGTTCCTTCACCCTGGAAGTTTCTCTGAATGTCCCCTTTGTCATTAACCTCGCCTCTCTTTCTTGATTCCTGGAAAGCACTGATCTTCTCCCCAATATCTTATGAATGTTCAAGGCCCTGTCTGTCTTACTACGCATAATGAATATGACAGTTTCATTCTCTGAAGTATTATCCCACAGTTATTACATTTACAGAGCTATCTTAAGCCTGTGTGTGTGTGTGTGTGTGTGTGTGTGTGTGTGTTTGGCTCTAAATCCTCACTGTGATGGTATTTGGAGATGGGGATCTTTGGGAGACGATTAGGTCATGAGGGTGGAACTCTCACTAATGGGATTAGTGTCCTTATAAAAGAGACTGTAGAGAGCTCTCTGTTCCTTTTGCCATGTGAGAACGCAGTGAAAGACCTGCCATCAATCAAGAAGTGGTCTCTCACCAGATACCAAAGGTGGTGACTCAATCTTGGGATCTTGGTCTTCTCAGCCTCCAGAACTGTGAAAAATAAATGTTTGCTGTTGAAGTCATCTAGTCTGTGGTATTTTTGTTATAGTAGCCCTACCAGACTACGATAGGAGGAACTGTGTTTAGCGTATTGTTTCCCTTCCAGACTTACCTGTTAAGTCTGCATTTGGTGAGAAGTTAGAGAGGAGGAAGAGAGATCAATGTTTTAGGGAAGGTCTTTCCAAATGAAAGCAGTGGGGAGTAAATATTTCCCCTAATAGTGCTGTTTATTTGCTTTCGACTTTTGAAATGACCTCAGACAAAATATAGAATACTAAAAATATGATGAGAGAAGAGAATGTAAATATTATCTTTCAGTTGTGGCAACTTCAAAGTGAAGGTGCAGCTAAAAATATGACAAATGGAATAGGGTAAGTGACCTGTGTTGAAGGAGCGAGGCACGTTGTTTCTGTAATGAACATAGAGGTCAACCAAACAAAAGTTTAGGTAGAGTTGATGGAACAAGAACTGGAATTTAAAATACCAACTTTGGGGCGCCTGGGTGGCTCAGTCGTTGGGCGTCTGCCTTCGGCTCAGGTCATGATCCCGGGGTCCTGGGATCGAGCCCCACATCGGGCTCTCTGCTCCGCGGGAAGCCTGCTTCTCCCTCTCCCACTCCCCCTGCTTGTGTTCCCTCTCTCGCTGTGTCTCTCTCTGTCAAATAAATAAATAAAATCTTTTAAAAAAATAAATAAATAAAATACCAACTTTGGGAAGGGATTGTGCGAGTTAAATGCTTTTCTTTAAAAAAAAAAAACTTAAAATGACATAGTAACAAAAATTTATGTTGGTTGTTAAGGAGCTAACCACCAACACAAAACAGACAATTAAAAATAGTTACCACAGGGAAACAAGCCTTGTGTTTGTGAGGTGTAGGACATATTATAAACCTTTCTGTAAAATTTTATTTCTACCATGTGCATTTATTACTTGAATAAAAATTGGAAATGGAAAAAGCAATTGATTCAGACTTTGTGTAACATGTGATTCCAGTATTGTAAAAATTTCCTATCTCTAATTTTATGACCATATACTGAAAGGAAATTTTTTATAAAAAATATTGTAAAATAATGGGAAGAGTGAGATTCTAACATTTAAAATAAGTTATAAGTTACTGACGTCTTTAAAAAACATTTATTAAGGGCTAGTTGTTTTTGCTTACTCTGTATCAGAAATTTTTCATAAGAAATTTCCTTTATTTTTCTGTGAATTTTATTTTAACAGTGTTTTTATCTATTGTATACCAGGGTGAAGTATTGAAAAAAAAAAGGTTTTGTTTAAATCTGACATCATAAGTAGCTACTTTTTTAAAATAAATAACATCGTATGTAGCTACTTTTTTTATAAATAAAAATATTTTTTAGAGTACTTTAGAAAAACTTAAGGAACACATATATTCAGCTTTGGCCTCAACATTATGGATAAGAGCTTCAAATTAGAGTTTTATTGGAAAAAGTCTCAGCCTTCCTGGAAGTCCTCTTCATGTTGTTATTTCAGTGAATCAGAAGAACAAAAAGTACTTTAGTTACTTCTTATTTTATTAGCTTAATTGTTAGAGTAGACTAACAGACTGCCTTGAGCTAATTTCTCTTTTGAAAAACAATGCACTTGACAAAGTGATAGTGTTCTCAGTCAAATATTATTGTTTCCTGTTTTAGAAGGTGTGACTGTTCTCTCCAGCATTTCTGAACCTTCTGAATTAAAATGATTAACATCCTAGTTACGCCATCTGAGCATCAGCTACTGCAAGCAGAGTACTGAGATATAACTACTGATTCTATTTTTGTTGTTGCTGTTTCGTTTGTTTTAAAGCATTATGTTTGACTAACCACTTAGCTGTTCAAAACCTAAGGTCACTGACCATTAAATACTTGTATATAAGAATCAGGTTGTTAAAAGAGTTTAGTCAGAGTCCCCTAAATTATTATTCATATGGCAGTTATTTAATTGAGAATAAATATGACTGACCTGATCATAATTGTTTACACCAAGGATAAGAATTTCCAAATGGTTATAGAAGCCCAACAGTCTGGTCCATTTCATCTCAGGTTTATAGGCTTGGGGCCCCCCAAAGAATACATTACCTGTGGGTTTGGGCCCCCAAAGTATAGTTTTATTTGTAACAGTACAAATGGAATTTGTGAGAGTTGACATTTTTTGGAACATTTTTATGATGTAACTCCAGTTGGGTATCTTGATATTGCATAAGTTTTATATATTACCTGCATTGTATGTTCTTCATTATGTATATTTTACAAGCCTAAAAATTCTGGCTATATGGTGAGTTTTGGGGGGAATATATCTGGCCCCAAAAGAAAAGTCAATTAAAATTTTAAAATATTCCACATCTGAGTAGAGATATAAATAGAAACAATGACTTCAGTAGTGTGAGATCTCACATTAAGTGAAATGAACCAATAAAGAAGCACTTAATTATCAGAAATAAATCCAATTATTTTTCTAAACACATCCCCCTTAAACTTCTAACTGACAGCAATTATATAAGGGGAACTGTCTCTTAACATCAGTTATTTATTTATTTTTTTAAAGATTTTATTTATTTGATAGAGAGAGACACAGCAAGAGAGGGAACACAAGCAGGGGGAGTGGGAGAGGGAGAAGCAGGCTTCCCGCCGAGCAGGGAGCCCGATGCGGGGCTCGATCCCAGGACTCTGGGATCATGACCTGAGCCGAAGGCAGACGCTTAACGACTGAGCCACCCAGGTGCCCCAACATCAGTTATTTTTTAAAAAAAAGGCTCAACATCTTAATTCAAAAAATTTGAAGATCCAATATAGCTATATAAAACTACAACTGTATTAATGATGGAGTTACACATTGACCTACTTAAAGCTTAGAACATTACCTTATCTAATGAGTATATCAAAGTATATCAGTTTTCAGCTACAAAATTGATTTATGCTATATCAAAGCATGCTGAAAGAATTTTAGACCATTCAGCCAATATGATTTCTGTGCTTTTGTTCAAAATAAGAGAATACTAAAGTTTAGATTTGCTGCTTCTAGCTGCATGTGACATGCTCAAAATAAAATTAGCTCAGCTATTTCTATTAGTTTTTATTATCCCTGTATGAATCTCATTTTCACACTTTACAGGTGGGCAAGGACGTCTGTTAGTTTGGTCACTCGCCATTTTTGGAAACCCTGTATCCATTTTGGTAGTTTCTCAGAATGTACTTTGGGCCTTCGAACAAAGGAAAAAACAAATAGGCAAACTAAGCCCTTTACTTCCTAGCTTCCCTTTCTATTAGGGACCATATCATTTAGTTCGCCTGCTCAGATGCAACCAGAGACACTGGTTCACTGGCCCTGGGGAGTGGCAGAGACAGTGTCCTGTGGGCTCAGTAGTTCTAACTGCAACAGAGGTGTGGTGGGTCTGGGGGCTCCCCAGCATCCCCACCAAAGTTGTTCCTGGAAGCTCAGTATAGAGTAGTTTCTCTAGCCTTTCCAAGAGTCTGTAATCCACCTAATCCTGTATAATAAACCCCAACTTGCCTACTAGTTAGGTGGAGTCCAAGGTCTGATCTCAAAGTTGGAGAGGAGCAACAAGGTCAACTATGAACATAGTGGTTCCTTTTCAGTGTATGTTGCTAATTCACTTCATCTATTTCCCAAAATCTTGGTGTTTTCCAGACCTAAAGCTTAGCTTTATTAGAAACTGCCAAGCTGTCTTCTTAAGTGGCCAAACTCTTGCATGCTCACCAGCAATGACTGAGAGTGAGTTCTGTTGCTCTGCCTTCTCATCAGCCATCATATTTTCGGGTTTGTTTTTTTTTAAATTTTAGTGCCTATATAAAATACTACTTTGTTGTTTTAATTTGTATTTCTCTAGGGACAAACTATGTTGAGTATTTTTTTTTTTAAGTTTATGTTTCATCTCTATGTATACCTTCTCTAGTGAGGTGTACTCTCAGATGTTTTAAACTCTTAAATTGGGTTGGTTTTTCTTAACTTGAGTTTTAAGTGTTCTTTGAGTATTTTTTATATTATGTTCTTTTTCTCAGCTTTACTGAGGTATAATTGAGAAATCAAAATTGCATAAAATTAAGGTATATACTGTGATCTTTTTATAATGTGATGTTTTGATGTAAGGATATCATTGAGAAATGTTTACCACAATGAAGCTAATTAATATATCCATCACCTCACATACTTTTTGTTCACTGTGTATTTTACATCCATGTTTTTATCACTTATATGTTTTGCAGGTTTTCTTTCTCCCAGACTGTGGCTTGCTTTTTAATTCTCTTAATAGTGTTTTTCACAATATGTTTTTAATTTTAAAGTTAATGAAGTCCAACTAATTAGCTTTTTCTTTCATTGATCATCTTTTTTTTTTTTTCATATGGATATGTCATTGACTTTCCAGTTGAGTTTTACAGTTATGCAAGTAGAATCCTTCACATTCTGAAACTTATCTGTCAGATGTTCCTATACCAGCCCTCGGTCTCTCTGTCACCTCCCATCTCTAGCTCATTTATTCATTCATTTACTTACAAATTCATTTGTATAAAATAGGAATATAGAGGACCTATTGTATTTGGACATTTTGCTAGATGACTGCTCTACTTGCCCTTCTCAGCTGTTCATTCACTTTTATCTCCCCAAGTGATTACTCATAGTGCCTCCTGTCATCTCTTCCTCAGAGAGTAAATCTTTACTTTTCCTTCAAATCATACCTCAGATGTTGCCATCTCTATGGATTCTTCCAGATCTTCCTCCCTGGCTCAGCAAAATCAATTCTTCTTCCTACTGGCACAGTACTCCAGTAACACTGTTCAGGTCACCTTTATATCAGCATATCAACCTTGTCACATTTTATCACATTTAGCTTTATACTTGGCTATCTCCCCTCACCCTCACGTATGAGATTAAGGGGTTTTTGTGGGCAGCTCATCCTCTTTCCATAACATCTCACGTAGTGTTGAGTCCATGTTAGCTACTCAAGCACTGCTTGATAAACCAGCATATTTAAAAATAAATAATTTAAGGTACAATTGATGAATAACTTCATTTCATAAAAACCTTTTTTGTTATTCTTCAATTTATATTAAATGCAGCCCACATATCAATAGAATTAACTCACCAATTTTTCAGTACAAGTTTGTTATTGATTTTTTTCATGGCATAAATTCAAGGAATGATTAAAAATCAGAAAACATAATCTTTATAATAGAGAAGCTAGATAAAGGAACCATGCCAATGAATGCATACACACCCACACCCACACACACACACTCCACATAATTCATTTTTCACACACCCTATCACATTTGATGTCCCAAGAAGAATTAGAAACTTCTATTCATCATATTCTGCATATTCCCTGATGGTGACATCTGGCTTGCCACTTAGCTTCAAGTCTAGCTCCATCTTCAGTTTCCTGATATAATTTGATGACTTTCACTTATATTCTCCTGCATCCAGGTTTTAAACATTTATGGCATACACCTTCATTTAAGAAAGAAATGTATTTAGGGATTGCATATAGTCCTAACACAAGTTATTCAGGAAAATACAGAAAAATAATTAAGGGATTAGGAAGAAGGGGTGGAGCAAAGGTGGTTCCTTAAAATGTGTAAGGGAGGGTCTTTGGAAGGACATTTGTGGGGGAGGGTATGTTGAGGAAAGGAAGATGGTGTTCTCACTTGAGAGAAAGAAGGAGACTCAGTACTTAGGTTAACTGAGGTAAGATGGGTGATCAGCAGTGATATATGAAGTCCCTAGCAATGGTTCCTGAACAGGTAACCCATTAAATACTAATTTCACTCGTTATTCTGAAGAAGCATGTCCTACACTCGGATGATTTGGGCAACACTTCATCAATACACACTCACAGAGAAAGATAACACCTGTCAGCATGTTCAAGATTCTCAGAAGTTTCCTAGACTGAGCCAACTTGTGTTGTTTGTTTTTCCCAGAATTTTACAATTACTTTTTCCCATGGCATACTCCTGATCCGTGAAATAAGCTTTGGAAAATGTTCTTATATTTCTTTATTATTTTTTTTTTAATTCTCATCATTTGTCTTTTCCATTTTCCAGCAGAGGCTTGGACTGGAATGTCCTTCGCTTTTTTGTTAATAGTGTCCCAAAAGGCACACAGAATTTATCTTTTTTTTTTCTTCTTTCCTGGAGAGTAGTGTTACATCATGAATTGTGTAACACTTAATCATAATAGTGCCAAAGGCTGTGCTAAACATGTGTATAGAAACAGCCTCATGTTATTCTTAGGAGCGTGCCAAATCGGGGTGAATTTCATGTACTTTACTTTGGCTAGAGATTTCTGATGTATTTAAAGCCCCCAATATTGTTTTCCAACATTAAACTTCTAATAATTATTTCTTATTATAACAAGAGTATGCATTCATACAAAAATTCAGGCAGTTTATCATCCTGTAGTTTAGTGCTTAGACTTCAAATTGTATTAAAGGACAGAACCAAATAGTATGATTATTATTACTGAAATTATGTGTTTTTGCTTCATGGAGAAACCTTTGCTTTATGTTCATTGAATTGCCCCTCTTAGGTATAGCCTCAGATTTCTTCAGCAATTTTAGTTTCATTGTTTCAACAAGATTTAAAAAGAGATTTTGAAGGGAATGATACCAATACTGACTTTTACCATAATGGGATTGGGTTTCATTTTTAATTTTAGTTTTTTTTTTCCTAACAGCTCTTAGAGCATCAGGTATAAGCCAATGTTTGTCCCCAATATCTGTTTCTACTTTCTTCCATTATCAGAATTTTTGCTGGAAATGAAGCTACATAATATAATGAAGACTCTACTTCATAGACTTTCTTGCATCTAGATGTGCTCATATGACTAAATTCAGGCCAAAGATGATGTTAATAGAAGCTCCATGTATTAGCTGCTATAAGCCTTCTTTTGCTCATATCCTTCTCCTTGTCTCTAAACTAATGCCTGGAACTTGGGACCATTTTGAACTATGAGGAATGCCATCCCTTGGGGGACATGGACTTTGCCCACATGTCTAACAGGATCCCTATGGAGCGTGATATAGCATTGGATCACCTTCCCAAGTTGTTCAACTTTTATGGATCTCAATATATTCTTCAGTAAAATGGAACTACTTTCTATGGCCACTGGGAAAATTTAATGATAAAATACACAAATAGCACTTGACACAATGCCTAGCCCATAGTGCTCAATAAATGACAGCTTCATGTATTGCTGTTTTTATACTATCCTGATTACGTAGTTTCTCAACTCTGACCTCCACTTGGGTGGTCAGGGTCCACTTATGAACCACGGAGTCTGGTATTTAAGGTTTCATATTATTGTTGTCTACCAGCCAGGCAGTATGTCTCCATAAAGTAGAGCTTATTTTGCTTTTAAAAATGCATAACTCACAACCTTGTTTTTTATTGTCTAGGTTTCGTGATTCTAATATTTTTAAAATTCTCTTTTTGAAAATATTTAATATTTTGATGTTTAATGCAAAGGAAGGCCTCATAAAATAGATAATTTAATATATAAATTTGGTCAAAACCTTGATTAAAAAATATATTTAGATTTGAAAGTTACTTAGCAAAAGAGGAAAGACCATTTACTTTCACTACCTTTGAAGTTCTGAATGTATACATAAGCATCATTAAGTATCTGGAGAAGGGCTTTCCTTTAAAGAGAAATTCTCTGTATTGTGACTTGAATGCATTGAGCTTGGCTAATTTTATATATGCTTGAACTAATTAAATTATTTTTAAGAAAGTGATATTTCCAATTCTCTTTCTCTTGTCAAATGCAGGGTGTTCATTTCTTTAGCTGAAAATGAACCCTTGATATGTGAAAAAAAATTTTCCTTTAGAAAATTATGAGCCAAATTTATTAGGGAATTAAAGTGATATGAAACTAAAATCAATACCTAATTTTGGATTTGACCTTGGGATTGGGAAAAATGTTATAAAGGGCATTACTGGGATAATTTCCAAATTAGTATAGAGAATATAGATTAGGTAACAGTATTTTATTAATGTTAGACTTTCTTATTTGAGTAAAAATGTGTTTATGTATGTGAATATCCTTATTCTCAACGTATACAATACTGAATATTTAGAAGTAAGTCATATTATATGTAACTTACTCTCAAATAGTTCAAAGGGAAAATAAGCACAAATAATAAAACAAATATAGATAAGATATTAACAATAGATAACTCTGGGTCAAGAGAATTTGAATGTTCTTTGTGATATTCTTATACTTTCCAATTAAATTACCAAAAAAACACAAAACCCCAAAACCTAGAAGATTGCATCTTATGCAATATTTAAGAAGAAGTTTATATCCACAAATATTTATATTAGAAAAGACAGAAACTTCTATTAGAAAAAACAAAACTATATATATACATATACAAAACAATATGTATACATATATGTAACATTAAGGATCAACAAATCCAAAAGATGGTATTGGACGATACTAATACACATGGCTTACTTATAAATCTATAATATAATGCTGCTAATTATAAACATGACTCTAGAAAATAAACAATATTGAGAATGGACAATGTATAAATTCTTGTATAACAGAGCATACTGTATCAATAAGTTGAAATTTTAGACAAAATACACAAATTCCTAGAATATATTTTATCAAAATTGGTTCTAGATAAAATAGAAATCTTTTGTAGCTTTATATCATTAAAAAATGTATCAGCAACAAAAAATACTTTCTACCATCAAAATTAGTACACACACACACACACCCCTCAGATCCAGAAATTTTATAAGAAGTTGTAATAGGTTTTACAAAAAACAGAAGAAGACAATGATACTTAAGCCAATTTATTAGGTCAGCATTACATTGATATTTGTGACAACACCTGACAAAAAATAACTTGAGAAAGAAAATTATGAGCTAATCCTATTTGCTAACACTGATGAAACTATGAGCTAATCAAATTATAAATACTAATAGAAGCCATGCCAAGTTGGATTAATCGCAATAATGCTAGATAGTGCATTTATCATAAAAAGAAAGCCATTAATGAAATTAATGGTATAAATATGCCTGCACAGTCATATTTTTTCCCTTTTATATTCATTCAAAAGCAAAAATAGGAGACAGATGCAAACTGCAAATTCAGTTGTTGAGTCTGGGCAGAAGCCTTATGGGAAGAAGTAAAATAAAGAAGCTGATGTTCAGGGATCTTCCAGAAACATTGTGGGGATTCCCACACTGTGTATCCTGAATCTTCTTTCTTGGTTTACTACCTGGATTTGATGGAAGACCTCTAGTATCTTCTGCAGAAAGAATGCTCAGGGAGTATATGTCTTTATTCTATCTTCACATTTAATTGTTAGTTTTTTTGGAGACAGAATTCTAGTTTGGATATAGTTTGCTCTCAGAATTTCGGAAACTTGCCTCCATTTTTTTTTTCTAACCTTCACTGTTATGTATGAGGTGTGTCTCTATGTCTCTATTTCATTTGCTCTTGCTCTCTCTGAAAGTCAGCAGATTTTTCTTTTGCCCCAATGTCCTAAAATTTCACGCTGGTATGTTTCAGTGTGGTCTCTATTCATTCATTCTTCTGGACTCTTTCTGGGCCCATTTCAATCTAGAAATTCATGTGGTTCAGTTCTGGGAATAATTACTTGATCAAGTCCTATTTTCTGTTTTCCCTTTTTTCAGTTACTCCAATTACTTAACCATTTCATTCTTCTAAACTGGTCCTCTGCCTTCTCTCTTTCTCTCTTTTCTATTTTCCATGTTCCGTCTATATTTTGTCTTCTTTCTGGAAGATTCCCAACATTACTGTCCAAATCTATTGAGTTTTTAATTTCTGCAGTATCAATTTCTATTTTAAAGAACTTTTAAATTTTGTTTTGTTTGATTTTCTGTTTCTTTATAATACCATCTTGTTATTTTTCATGCATGCAATATTTTCTCTTCTATTTTTTGAGGAATTTAATAATAGAGTTTTTGTAAAGTTGTCTTACCTTTGCATAATATAGGTTTCGTCCAAGTTGTTTTTGTTTATTTCTTGTTTGGGTTTCTTTCTTTCTTACTGAATGGTTTCCTCAAATATTTGGTAATTCCTTTTTTTGTCTGTTTGTCTTTAAGATGAGACATAGGGAAGCTGGTCAGAAATTCTGTGCCTGGAAGGACTTTAGGCTCACCTAAAAGATAGTATAGATCATCTTGGGGAGACTTTTTTCCCAGGTTTTTTCCTTTAATTGGATAGATTATACACAGAAGACTATATCAACCTTCCTCCTGGAAGTTAAACTGCCAGTGTTTGAGGAGATGAGGGAAGGAATTTAGAAGCCTCAGTATTCAGTAGTCAAATTTACTCAATTCTATTATTTTCAGTTTAATACCCAACTCCTGAAACCCAGAGAACTTCTATTTTATCATCTCCAGAGACTGAACCTTTAGTCTTATATCATGGTGGAAGACAAGTACTCAATAGCTATGGGGAGTTGGTGTGTAATTACTTTATAAACAGACATTTAACCAATCTACCTATTTTTTGGTCCCTTTCTTCACTATAACTTCTAGAGAAACTTGGTGCCATTGATTTTTAAGCCTTTGGGGACTCTTCAACATAAACTGGGTAATTTTTGGCTTTCACCATTGCTAAATATGGAATCTGCTTCCTCTGATCTATTAGTGAGTTTGTAGGCACCCATCTACTTATTGCCTTTGAAAATTTTGTGGTTGGTTTCTCCTTTTCTTCATCCTTTGCCCTTATTGGTTAATGCCTTAAAAAATCAACTTGTTCCCACTTTAGTTAGAACTTTTACCTATTTATTTATTTTAGATTTTATTTATTTAGGGAGAGAGTATGTGTGTGCGCGGGAGGTGGGGCAGAGTGGGAGAGAGAGAATCTGAAGCAGATTCTGCGCTGAACACTTAGCCCATCTTGGGGCTCGATCTCACTACCCTGAGATCATGACCTGAGCTGAAATCAAGAGTCTGACACTTAACCGACTGAGCCACCCAGGCACCCCTAGTTAGAACGTTTAGAATACTGGGACTTACTGCATATTTTCCAGCTGAAAACATAAAGTAGATATTCAAAAGAAAATTGAAAAAATTTAAAGTTCATAGAATCTGTGACCCTATGGAAACTTAGGAGGAGGTTTCTGCAGGATGTTTTCCTAGACATCTTTGGTTTTAATTTTGTCCTAAATTGGCAAGGCCCAGGGAGAGTGAAAGCTTAAGGAGAGTTATCTTTTTAGCTGTGAGCAAAGGGCTATATCTGGAGAAAGAAATAATCAGCTGATCTCTGGCATGGTGTAGAAACTCCTACAGAAACCAAAAATAACAATAATGATCATTATCATTGTTTGAACTATTTATTTGTGCCAGTAACTGCTCTGAGCATTTTACATATATTATCTCAAATAATCCTTATAACATATTTGTGAGATGATCATGTTTATTTTCATTCTATTGATGAGAAAATTGTGGGTGGAAAGAGGTGCATTAATGACCTAATGTTACCTAACTGCCATCTGGAGAGCAAAGTGTTTAACATTCTAGTCCAGTCAATTCCAAATTTTTTTTTTTTTAACCACAGCATAATAAAGAATAGAAAAGCATTAATAAAGCTTCCCTAGTGCTGACCACTTCTCAGGTTGATAAGAGTGCTAAAGAAAAATATTATTCAAAAACTCATTCTTCTATTAAAATCAAAGCTTAAAAATTGTGCTCAATTCACTATGATCTGAAACATGTATATATATTTGATGTATCATCATTATTATCATCTAAAATTCTTGATCTTATGGGAAATTATTAGACTTAAGTGCAGTTAAAGAAAACAAGTCTAGTTTTCGCTTAATTAGGACAAGTATCATCATCACAAGGGCATGTGTGGACAGTTGTGATTTAGGTTCTTGAACTTAGTGTAAACTGGGCTCATTATAAGTTGTCTTTTTCTTATCAGAAAATAAAGGAGGAATGCGAAAGTTGTCAGAGCACACGACAATCAGAACCTGAAATTTCTTTTTCATGTAGATGCCATAATTTGGTCATTTAGAGATACTGATTATTTGTACATAAACATAAATGTAACATTGAGTTTTTATTTTTAATGTTTAATTTTTTTGTAAGGTACCTTTAAAAATGTACAATAACTAATTTGGATGTAAAACCCCATTTTGTCAGCAGTTTAAATGGTAATAAATACTTAAACCTAATCACTATTTTTGTTCTAAAATTCTTTGGGAAGAAAACCTTTATTGAATTATTTTTCAAGTCAGTTATTATATTTTCAGTTTCCATTAATTATTTCAGTTCGATGTTGACTTTCGTATAAAAAATCCAACTCTTTATTGTTGGAGGAGGTCATGAGAGGACGTGACCACTGGTTGATCTGAGAGTTGGACCCGGGCAATCCGGGGCTCTTCACTCCCACCCTTGTCCTTGGAATGTGCATTCCACCCACCATTCCCACAGTGGGAGCCATTTTCAAGGTCACAGACTTGAGAGAGTAATGTGTTTTTGAAAAAAATCTGGTCAGTGTACATGACTGAACCCAGTTAAGGCCTCTATACAAACTTTTAAGATTCTGGCAGGCAGTTGCAGAGAACTACTCCTTCTGTGGCCGCCCAAGACAAGCCTTGTATTTAAGTTCCTTTGCTTTTAACTCTGCCTCTTTTCTTCAGTCTCTCCTTGCCTTCCACGACTAGGGTTGTTTCAGAGTTCCCCCCGGGTAGCTTCTGAGTTTTAAAACCAACATTTGTGTATTTGATTCGTTTTTCATGGTGAAGAAACAATTTTTAAAAATTAACATTTTTCCCTTAAATTCAGAGATGAAGAAATAATTCCTTTATTACTCAAAAAAATTTCTGATGCATATGAAAAGTTTTCAACCTTTAAGCTGTCTGAATTTGCTATTCTGGTGAGACTGGTTCTTAACATGTTTCCTATATAAATAGATGAAGGTTTTGGCTCTGAATTTGGTAGTTTAAGTGTATTTTCTCATTACTCTTTGTTTAATGTAAGTCTTTATAAACTAGTTTAGACTGTGACTGAGAGAAACCTGGAAGCACAGTTTCTGTGCCAAGTTCTTATCACCTTGTAGAATTGAAAAGTCATTTCCATACACTACAGAAAACTTCGTGATCACTTTGGTATGGTCACTGTTTCCTGTACGACTGTCATAGATCTTACATTGGAATTTGCATTTCAAGTTATTATGACCTGGACACACAATAGAGTATATATCCTTTAAACTGTTACTTATAAAATGAAAACAAATACTTTTAATCTACTAGGTTAAAAAATGCATTTTAGAGACCATATCGTAGTTAGTAGCTCACAAGGTGTGCTGTATTGCAAATATTTAAACACACACATACCCTCCCATGTACACACACAGAGTTGTAAACACTTTTCTTTGAATGATAATTCTTTTTTTTTTTTTTAAAGATTTTATCTATTTATTTGAGAGAGAGAATGAGAGACAGCACAAGAGGGAAGAGGGTCAGAGGGAGAAGCAGACTCCCTGCCGAGCAGGGAGCCCGATATGGGACTCAGTCCCGGGACTCCAGGATCATGACCTGAGCCGAAGGCAGTCGCTTAACCAACTGAGCCACCCAGGCGCCCTGAATGATAATTCTAATCCAGTCTCTTCAGTATTTCCCTTTCATAAGGCCAGCCAGTCACTATCTAATTTGGTGCAGTTAACCTAAGAATTCCCTTGCTGCCTGAACCCTAGCTCATCTCATTCTTATTTCCTGCAATCATGGGTATTAATTATATTATATGCTAGGACTTACCTTTAGCCATTTTAATTATCAGAGTTTAATTTTGGCAGCAGCAATATAGCTGATTCGAGCCTAAAATTGCTTTGCATTATACGTCCGTGTCTGCCTCACCATGGAAGGGTCCAAGATGTGCTCAACCTTGGATCCACTTGTGGTCATTTAATTATCATGAAATGTTTACAGAGGAGGGAGTATATGGGAAGATACCAGTAATCCAGTGACAGTCCTGCTGATCAAGAGCACAGTTTCTCAACCTCGGTACTATTGACATTTTGGACTTAATTTTTGTGGTGAGGAGCTATGCCTTGTAAGATGTTTAGCAGCATCTTTGGCTTCTACCCAGTAGCCAGTAGCAACCTCTTCTCCCAGTGTTTGACAACTAAAGCTGTCTCTAGACATTGCCAGATGTTCTCTGAGTAGCCCAGTTGCCTACAGTTGAGAGCAACTGATCTTATCTTTGGCTACAATGTATGGTATTCCTGATCCAACACTGTGGTGTTTATTGTTTTTTGAGAAAGGTAATACATTTCCCCGATTTAAGAAACAACTGGTTGTAATTGTTGCATTTTCTTGTGGCATACTCATAAAAAGAAAATGTTATTTGACATTAGCTGGAAAGAAAAAAATGTAGCCTCCTTTATTTCAATTTCTACAAGGCAGCTTTATTGGACACTATTAGTATCTTACTACTAGTACCGAAGATTTCTCCTAGTAATTGGAATTTTTTAAATGTGATTCTTTCACATGGCCTTCAGGACTGTGTAATTTGGCTTCTACTTCTCAAGTCAAATTCTTTTCACACCAGGCCTGCACTTGCTCAAAACTGAAGCGGTCTACTTTCAGTTTCTCTAATGCACCGATCGCTTTCACCTATCAGGACATTTGCATAAGTGTTTCCCTCCAATAGGAAAGAATCCTTTTCAACTCTGTATCCTCCCTCCAGCCAATAATCACCACGGGGTTAATTCCTACTCAACTTGAAGATCTCAACTTAACTATCATTACTCAGAGAAATTGCAACCTAAAGTTGGCCTCATTGTTAGTACATTTTTGAATGGGAATATTTTTTCCATTTTGTGGCATTTTTAAAAAGTTTACAATGATGTTCATTAATATTTAAACTTTATATATCTGTCCCCCCACTAGATACTATATGACTAGGAACTATGTTTGGAGAACTTGTGAATATTCACTATTTATTACTACATTAAATGTGTTAGAGAAATATGTGGGGACTGCTCATTGATCCTCAGTCTTTTCTCTCGTCAATTTTAGTACATACAAAGTTTATAATTCTTACACTTCTAGTTCAGGAGGTCTATGAAAATATTTTCACATGTTTGAATCACTGGTTATAATAAGATTGCAATATTATTTGTATAATTCAGAGGCTATATATGAGATAACTTCTCTGTAAAAGTTCCAAGATTGTGTTGGCTATAGATAAATTATTAAGTGAGGGTTTGATGAATGTAGGGCCTAGGGACTGTTAATCAGTTATATAATTTTAGGATGCTCAGAGTACACAGAGTAGGATTATAGTGACTCCTAAACAGATGGGACAGACAAGTGCCCCACCTTATATAGCAGGTCTGAGGGCTATCATCTCTTAAGTCAAGAGTACGCAAGATTGGGTATATAAAAATTTTAGCAAACTGTTTCAAAATATAGCATCATCCTGGATACTCACCTCTCATAACTTGGCTCTTCTGCCTATGAGCCCAGAAAGGCACTAGCATTTCTTTTCCCATGGTGGGATGGGGGAATTCCTTTAATTTTTTTCAACACAAAGTAAGCCATCACAGATAATGTTCATCAATGGGGGTAGAGAGACATCAAGCTTAATCATGGTTTTTGGTTTGTTCCTCAATTCCCCTGGATAAAACCGCCAGCTATAAAGAAAATTGAAGGAACAATGAGCATCTTATACTTAAACCCAAGACACTGACATGTACACACACAGTATATGTTTCTGGGATGATTAAAAAAAAGAAAGAAGAAGGAGAAATATTAATGACTAAATCCATGTATTTTTATTTTCTTGAATACAAGCACCTGACCAACCCTTATTGAATATTTGTTTGACCATGCACACAACCTATTCCTCATCCAGAAAGAATGCTAGATTTGGTAATAAATGTATGATGTACAGGTGAAATATGGAAATAAAATTACATTTGTTTTTCACAGATTAAAAACTATTATTCATTTAAATTTGTACAATATCATTAAAAAATTAAGGAAGATTTGAAGGGAGATAAATATCACAAAGTGATTCACATCGTCCTCAGTGTGAATTGTCATGGAGTTGTTAACGCCAGCCCTCTTTGTTTTGATTTAGCATTAGAGGTGGGGAGGGATGGGGATTCTCATTAGTCTTTCAACTCACTGCTTGTACATTTACTCATTTTAGCCTTAATCTCTCCTACTCTGCTTTGTTGCTTTCTTGAGACATCACCGAGATCTCTCTTTTTTTTTTTAAGATTTTATTTATTTATTTTAGAGAGAGAGAGAGTGAGAGACAGAGAGCATGAGAGGGAGGAGAGTCAGAGGGAGAAGCAGACTGCCCGCTGAGCAGGGAGCCCGATGTGGGACTCGATCCCGGGACTCCAGGACCATGACCCGAGCCGAAGGCAGTCGCCTAACCCACTGAGCCACCCAGGCGCCCCCGAGATCTAACTCTTAATTTTAGCTCCAATCTCTGCTTCCACCAGTCCCTTCCCCAAATGTGAGGTTTGGGAATATTGCCTACATTTCCTTTCCCCGAGCATCATCTGCCTGTTTCTCATGCAAATTATCTGATATTTTCATGAGTTACGTTAATTAGAGGTTGGGAAGAGAGGCTTTTGTTTGTTTGTTTAATCAGAAGAGAGCAAAGGGTGGTGGCTTTCTTTATAGCAGCTCTAGCGCTCTAGGAAGGGGTCAGAACGCAAAGAGCAAATTATCCTAACTTTGCTTACAGGAATGGTTTTAGAGCACTGTAGGTAGAGAAAGCATTTGTTTTCCAAAATTTAGTATAAGAACCCGTCAGATCACCAGAGCACCATTACTGGGGCCATCTGCTGGACATAAAGCCAGCTTTGTCAGCATTCCTGTTAGGGATTTGTGACCATAGTCACCTCTCAACAGGGGATTTTTAGGCCATGAGTAGGTTAGTTGTCATCTAGAGAATACGAGAGGGAGGAAGAACATTCAAATAAGGTAATTACCCAAACTATAGCCTTTTTCCTGAGCTACATGGACTCATTTTAACTACAGATGGGATTTAACCAGTTAAATTCTTAGGTTTTAGCTATCAGGAGTCACCAAGGTACTAGAGAGTAGGATTCACAGAGCCTGAAGTTTCTAGCTCATTGCTTAAACCTGCTGAGTCGTACTGTTTCTTTATTATTCTGTATACAGGAACGATGGAACACAATGATGCTGTACTAATGTAGATTCTTTGTCTGCAGGTAGGCATTAAATGTTGCTGTGATCAGATTGGTAGCAGAAATTAACACAGAACTCTGGCAAGCTAGAATTTGTTTTAAGATGACAACAACCCTTTCTCTTTTTTAAAATTGCCGTCACTGATACACTTTGTTTGCTCAACCAACTTTAAGAAAGTGCTAAGGACTTTTCTGAAACAGTAACTCCGGTAGAGAATGAGGTATATTTGTTTCTGTAATGTGGTATAAAGAACCCAGTGTTGTCAGGAGACCTGATTTGATCCTTGTACTATTTTGTCGTGTAATCTTGAAGAAGTCAGTTGATCATTTGGTTTTAAATTTCCTCGCCTATAAAACAAGAGATTCCTGTACTGCCTGTCTGATTAACTTATTGTAATGCTAGTGTATGTTAGAAACATTTTATAAAGTGAAACAGTGCTGTACTATATTAACTTGAAATATACTTAACGTGTGAAGCACTTTTGTTTCTGTAGCTATGATCCAAAAATATGCCCTGATTTATGAAAATTTCTGGATGTATTGAGCTGACAGTTAGATATAGTAGTGATGTTCATCATTAGAAGGAATATTGAATTACGTGCTAGTGAAGGATCTCAAAAGATGGAGTACATAAGAGATATTATGGTGTAATAGAGGATAAGATTTGTTTCATGGACAACCACAAAGTAACATTTTGAATTCATAGTTTTAAATATATATCCTAATATATATCTAGCATATTAAATTTTTTTGCAACATAGTTTTATGCCACATAAATCAACTATCTTGTTTATTTTCATATGGTTTGGCAATGGTCAGCAGATTGTTACACTCCATTGTGGAGAATTTGAAAATGACTTTATGCTATGAAATTTTGAAATTGTTATTGTTGGCATATAGAATGGATTTTGGTGGCTGGACAAACAGTTGAAATTTCAAATCAAGTCAAAGCGATTCCCTTTATGAGCAAAATGCATGAACATAAGTGCCTTTCTTTAAATTTCCCTATTATTTTTCTATCATTTGGTAAATGTAAAAGCTTGAGAAAATCTGATTATAATTTAAAGTCATCTAATGAAACCCAAAATATCTTTATAGTGACGTATCTAGAATGTACCAATATCTATTTCAGTTGCAATACTTAAATATGCCAATATTTTTATCATCTATATCCTTATCAAAAGGCATTTGCGGGCGCCTGGGTGGCTCAGTCGGTTAAGTGTCTGCCTTTGGCTCAGATCATGATCCTGGGGTCCTGGGATCGAGCCCCGCATCGGGCTCCCTGCTCAGCTGGAAGCCTGCTTCTCCCTCTCCCACTCCCCCTGCTTGTGTTCCCTCTCTCGCTGTGTCTCTCTCTGTCCAATAAATAAATAAAACCTTAAAAAAAAAGACATTTGTTTTGCAATTGAGATATATTGACAGCGATGTTCTCTCTACATTTTTTTTATTGAGGGGGAGGGGCAGAGGGACAGGGAGGGAAAAACTAAAGCAGGCTCCACACCCAGCACAAGGCCTGATGCAGGGCTGAATCTCACCACCCTGAGATCGTGACCTGAGCCAAAATCAAGAGTCAGACACTTAAGAGACTGAGCCACTCAGGCACCCCCTCTCTACATTTTTTTTTTTTTTTTTTTTTTTGCTTCTGAATAGAAAACATTTTTATGTGATTGAATGACCGTGTTGCAATAACTATAAGATTGAGTAAAAATCATGGAGTTTAGTGTGGTACATCATATACAGCAAAGTTATTTCTACCCACATTTAAACGTATGCATCCCTGTTTTGGTATTGAATGATAATGAGTCATAACTGGAAGTCTAGTGGTAGGGTCTAAAAATGTACCTATTTCACAATTTTTTTTTTTCTTCCCAGCAGCTTGGCTCTACCTCACTTCCAAGAAGACAAATACCAGGTTGGGCAGCAATGTTATATCCTCACCTTTCCACCTCAAGGTAGGTATATTTTTGACTGTCATTCAAATTAGATTATGTGTCATTAAAAAAATAATATTTGTTTTTTATATGAATATAATGGCTTTATGGCTCAGTTTTTTCCTCCCTCCTTTAAAAAAACCCTTAGTGTAAGGTTTGCACATAGAATTCTGGATATAGTAAAGCTTTTGAAAACGTTTATTTTGTACCCTACTAAACATCTTCCCTGCAGATGTAGAATTTATAACTGTACTTCTTCAAATTTCTGAGCTTCTGTTCTTACTGTGTCTTTTAACACACTTGGAAAAATTATTAGTCATTTCCTGTGTATTTTACATAATCTAATACATTTGGTGAACTCTGAAGGATCAACAATCTAAATGGGAAAGAAGGCAAATTAATAGAAGGATACATGTTTTTAAGGAGTATAGGTAGATCTCTCATTACAATAATTTTCTTTAATGATTGTCAATAAAGTTCTGAAATTGTATCTGTAGTATTAATAAGGAAAACAAAAGATCATGTAGAGTCATCAAAGATCTTTCTCTTAACTTTTTTTTCAAAAGGATCATAACAATTCTATGACTGACAGGTAGTTTTTGACATTCTTTGAAATTTTTTCATTCCTACTATAAGATTTAGCCCGTAGTCTTCTACGATCCTCCTCTTTCTCATCCCCGCTCCCTTCCCTTCCTCTTTCTCTCTCTCTCTCCTCATCTATTCTTGGCTGTTCCTAGATTGTGCCTTCAGTTTTCTAATTGCACAGTGAAAATGTGCACTCTCCCCATAGTATAAGGTTGTTATAAGGATTACATTTTGTGCACTCAAAATGCTTCACATAGTGCTTCAAAGCTTGATAGAAGTGACCGTCATCTGGAGTTTTTTTAAGATTTTATTTATTTATTTATTTATTTATTTATTTATTTATTTATTTATTTATTTATT
Source organism: Mirounga leonina (assembly GCF_011800145.1). Classification (NCBI taxonomy): domain Eukaryota; kingdom Metazoa; phylum Chordata; class Mammalia; order Carnivora; family Phocidae; genus Mirounga; species Mirounga leonina. The sequence goes on along the minus strand of NW_023270415.1, from coordinate 58,771,356 downwards.
TATTTATTTGACAGAGAGAGAGAGCATGCACACGCACGCATGCATGAGAGAGAGAGAGAGTGAGCATGAATGGGGGAGAGGGGCAGAAGAAGAGGGAGAAGCAGACTCCCCACTGAGCAGGGAGCCTGATGTGGGGCTTGATTTCAGGACCCTGCAATCATAACCTGAGCTGAAGGCAGACACTTAACCAACTGAGCCCCCCAGGTGCCCCTGGAGTAATTTTATTGACAGTAGTGCTCTTTGAACTCCAGGAACTTAGCGTCTGGTCCTCAATAAATGATGATTAAACTGAACTGGGGGCGCCTGGGTGGCTCAGTTGGTTAAGTGGCTGCCTTCGGCTCAGGTCATGATCCCAGGGTCCTGGGATCGAGCCCCGCGTCAGGCTCCCTGCTCAGTGGGGAGTCTGCTTCTCCCTCTCCCTCTGCCTGCCTCTCTGCCTACTTGTAGTATCTCTCTATCTCTCTGTCAAATAAATAAATAAAATCTTAAAAAAAAAAAAAACTGAACTGTTTAACATATCTTGTTAAACCAATCTATTGAACCACTGCTGTAGCGAACAGACCCTCATTCTTGATTACTGCAAACTCTGGTATTTTGCTTTTTATTAAGCATCATTGCCTGGTAAAAAGTTCTGGTAAAAAAAGAAACTACCTTTCCAGCCTTATCTGACACTGATTTTTCTTAGGTGTTGTTTCCATTAAAAGAAATTATTATTCATTTGTTTTCCCTCTCTTATATTTTTATCTATCTATCTATCTATCTATCTATCTATCATCTATCTTTCTATCTGTCCTTCTAGCTGTCTATCTAGCTGACTGTCTTTCTGTCCTTCTAGCTGTCTGTCTGTCTATCATCTATCTATCAATCTAATCGTCTAACCTATCTATGCAGTCAATCGATATTCTTTTTTTTTTTACTCTATGTAAATGTCCCCTTTATCTGGCAAATCAGAAATATCTTTGGAGACATAATTGTCATGTTTTCTGATTTTATTTTAGTATTTTTTGCTTACTTCCCTCCCTCCACCAGATATAGTTAGTTTCCTTCTCTGTGTGCTCATTCAATTTTGTCTATGCTTTGATTTAAACACTTACCATATTCTCTTAAAGTTAGTGTTAACCTTTGTTACTTTCTTTAGACATCAAACTCTTCTAAGGTAATTCTTGTACCTAGTCATTGAAACACTGTCCAACACCTAGTAAAATGTCTAATACATAGTAAGTGATCACTTAAAAATGTTTGCTAGATTATCTTAATCTTCCAGACTCAAAACTTTGGAATTTAGTTTACTTTTTTGCCCTTCCTTTCTAATTATTCCAAGTTTTGGTCTCTCCTTTCCATTCTCAATTGCAAAATTCTGTTTGAAAACACACACACACAAAAATGTTATCTAACCTTTTCAATATTATCTATAGATTAGATTTCTAAACTGCAGAAAAAATATTTCTTTCGTGGCTTCATAATACACATGTAACATCCTCTATCTGCAATTTGTTATATTTATGTACCTGGTGTACTTGCTTTTCTGTTGTTTGAAATAAGGAATGGGATATGTAACATATATTTGCAAAACCTAAAACTGCTCTAAAAATAAAGTTTAAAAGAAAAAAAAATACCTAAAGTAGCTATTTTTCCCATAACATCATAGGCCATTAAAAATAATTTTTATTTTTGCTAGTCTGAGATGTGACTAAACAGTCTCATTTTTCTTTACATGTTTTAAAATTATTACTAAGGTTGACTAATAGGTTTGCCATTTGTATTTCCTCACTTGTTAATTGCCAGTGCATTTCTTTTGTCCCTTTTTATTCTAATGACCTATAAAGACTATGTAGTAGTGATAGGTTACCTTCTTTCATATTCAATATTTGTCTGGTTTGTTATCTTTTAACTTTCATCATAATATTTTTTATCATAAGAAGTTTTAATATATAGTCGTCTGTCTTTCCGTCTCACATCAAGATTACAGAAATATCTACCTGTGTCTTCTTTAAGCACTTTTGTGGTTTGAATCTATTTGGAATTCTACATGTTTCTAAACTGAGATATAATAAATTTCTTATTTTTCCAAATTGAGATACCATTTATTGAATAAATGTTTACCATAATTTAATTTGTCAAATTTCATATAAATGACTTTTTTTTTTTGATTCTCAGAAAGGAACAGACATATGGAATATTTCTCAGACCTAAAATTCCTTTCCAATAAAGTTTCCATTATGCAGTGTTTTATTTTTATTTTTATTTTTTTCTGCCAGGATGTTTGCAAAATTCTTCAACATTAGACATTTCAGTAGAAAATAGATGTTTATTATTTTAAATTAATATTTTCTGCAAGCCTATCATAATTTAAATATCATCACTGTCATCATCATAATGATGAGCACAAACATGTATTAAACACTTTTAATATGCCAAAACTTTGGCTAAGCCATTTACAAATACCTCATTTGATCCTCAGGACAACTTGATGTTTACATGTTAGAAAAGCGAAGCTTTGAGGACTTTAATAACTTGCCCAAAGCCAACATGAGTCAGGACTCAGCACAATTCTCTAGCTCAAAACCCCATTTCTTAATCATTATGTAATATTAAGCCTTTCTGATCTGCAGATTCGGGTCCTTTTTCAGTCAGTGGTTTTATTTTCATTATGTTTTTGAACATTCTATTTGATTTGTTGTATTCCCTTTTTTGGAGGCATCCATCATTTACAGATTAGATTTCTTTTTGTCCTTTCCTCTCTCTCTTGACTTTCACATTCTTTTTGTGTTTCTGTTAACATTCTGGGATTTTTTTTTAACTTGTGTTTTTCTTAATGTCATGAATTTGGCTTTTCAGGCTTTACTATTTAGGAATTCAATTTGAATACTTACATAGTATTAATTTATAATATTATGTATTTGGACAATCAAGATTTAAACACTAAATTATAATTGATTTTTAAATAACAGAATATACCTCAAGTGATAGAATAAAACTAGAGCCTAGATTAATGTGGTAGGAAATGATATTCACAGATGGATTGTATGTATTTAATAATCGCAGAAGTAAAATAAAATTAATATATCAGACAAGGAAAGGATGCAATTCAACAGCATATAAATGATTGGGTTATTTTTAAATAATTGTGATTAATTAAAAATTATATATCTATAATCTTGAAAATCAGAGAACCAAATTGAAAAGGCATTGCATTCGGAGATCTTAAATACAGCTCCTCATAATGTGACTTGAACAAATATCTTAGCCTTTCTGAATGTGTTTCATTATATATAAAATGGGAAAATTAGTATCTTCCCTATAATTATGTTTTAAAAATAAATAATGCTTCTAAGAAATTTTAAGCCGGGAAATAATGTAAAATATATACCACAGTATATTATAACTATTATTATTTTGATATAAAAATTATCATCTTTAGTTGTCAGGGCTTAGAAGAACTACAATTCTTTACCTAGCTATTTCAATTTGTCATTGTTGCAAGAGACCAAGAATGTGCTAACTATGTCATATCTCTATAGAAGGAGCTATAACCAGTATTTTTCCTTTGAAATGTGTACGCCCCAATAATAAATGCTTCTCTCAAATTGTAGGCACATTAACAAATGCCATTTCAGATATGCAAATGCTCAAGGGCATGTTTCTGAATAGATACTGTACTGCCTTAAAGATAAATAGCAAGAAATGAGAATGTGATCGCTGGGATTTCATCCAATGCGGTCTGCCATTTCAGCAGCATAGGGTGTACACTGAACTTGATTTGGTGGCAGTTAGCAGTAGCAGATCATGAAGGTAGACAGATTTATGCAGGGTGACCTTCATGACTCAATGTGCTTGGGAGCTTTGTGTTTTCCACAGGGGTTACTAACGGGACATTCCATTGACAACCACAATGAGTGTTCTACCTCCCTGGCATTTTTAGAGCACATCTTTATGCATCAGAAAACCCCAGCCTTGCACAGGGCTGCTTTCTAAAGAGACACGCTACTGGATGAATTTTGCAAAGGACACAGTTCATCTGCATTCTTGTCAATTAGCTAGCCATAACCTCAAAGTTTTGTTTTGTTTTTTTTCTTCAGTATTTTGCTACTTCACTGCCATGATGCACATCCAAACCTGTGATAAAAGTGATTAAATCGATGTTAGGCTCAAAGGGGATAGGATCTGTGATAGCTGTTGGTAGGGGGTTTTAGAACAACATTTGATCTCAGAATCAAAGGGCACTGAGGTGCTACAATAACGACAAAGCATATCCAAATAGCTTCATTTTGCTCATGGAAAGTGTTACCATCCAAGTAGATTAGTGAAGTTCAATAGGCATATTGCATCTAGACTTCAATAAGATATTTATTAAGCTGAATATTAGTTCCGTTTTTGGAAAAGTTGGAATAATTCCAGTGTCCTAGAAGCAAGCTAATAGTTGAATTGATCTCAGTTGCGAAGCAGGTAGCCTAAGATGTGCTCCCAGACTCTACCCTGTTCTTGTCTTACTCCTATTGATTTATTGGATGATATTATAAAAATATTCTTAGCAAATTTACAGAATGGGAAAATGTTCAATTATAATTGTGTTTCAAAAGATTTCTGTATGCTGAAACAGTGATCTAAAGTTAACATGGTAATATTTAACAGCAAAAACAATTATGTCTGTTAGAGCAATTAGGATACTTAGTTTAGGGAAGAAGAAGAATTTGAAGTAGAGGAAGGCTAATTAAAAAATATTCAGGATGCCTGGGTGGCTTAGTTGATTAAGTGTCCAACTCTTGATTTCAGCCCAGGTCCTGATCTCAGGGTCTTAGGATTGAGCCCTGCATTGGGCTCTGGCCTGAGCATGGAGCCTGCTCAAGATTCTCTCTCTCTCCCTCTGCCTTTCCCCCTAGTCACTCACACACACGTATTTGTGTGTGTGTGTGTGTGTGCACGCTCTCTCTCAAAATAAATAAATAAATCTTAAAAAAAAAAAAAAAAGAAAAGAGTTTTCCAAAGAAAGAGGAGGTTGCTTCAGCGTATGCAGAGTATGCCTTGATTGGTGATATCCCAGCACATGGTGGAGGATACTTGGGATTCTCTGAGAGAATGGAGAGCCTTTAAACTGTGCCTTAACTCTGAGCATCTATGCTTTATATAACTGTTGAACTCAGTTGTTTTAAGCTAGTTTAAAAGTTGCTTTAATCCCTGTCTTTTCCTTTTAAAGTCCAATACGAAAATTTCAAAAATGTGTTTAATTTTATTAAAAAAATCATTTATTTATTTGACAGAGAGCAGGAGAGAGGGCGAGAGAAAGCACAAGCGGGGGGAGCAGCAGAGGGAGCGGGAGAAGCAGGCTCCTCACTGAGCAGAGATCCCGATGTAGGGCTCCGTCCCCAAGACCCTGAGATCATGCCTGAGCAAAGGCAGATGCTCAACCAACTGAGCCACCCAGGTGCCCCAAAATGTGTTTAATTTTAAATAGGGGATCACTGTGTTTGAAGGTGTTATCAATCCTTCTCACCTAGCATTGAAAATGAGACCCAGACACATCTCATTTAACATTTCACTATTTTTAAAATCAAGAACAGTGCTTGTTTCCATACGATTCTACCCCCTCACTATCACCATTGAACCTAATGTAGAGTAAAAAACAATTACAAAAGGAGGACACAAAGTTATTTTTAAATATAATTTTCCTGGTTCCAATTGCAGTGATCATTTATTCAAGTAAGTTCCAGTGTTATATGCTATGATAGCATACCAAACTTTATTATTAATAATACTCAGTATTAAAATTTTTGACCAATGTCTGTCTTTCCTCCTAAAACCTTTTTTTTTTTTTTAAGTATCCCTAGCACTTGGCACAGTAGCTTTCCAATTTTTTGGTTAAATGGATAAATTTCACATGCTCTTTTGCATCTAATTTTGTTTGTCCCCCATCTCTTAGCATTTGTAAATAGAACCCCCTCCTTAATATTAAATTGAGCAAATGCTATATTTGCCTATAGTATTTCAAATACTCGCCAAACACTTTAAGGATATGTCTTTAAATCATAAGAGTCCCTGTAATCGCTTAAATTGTTTTTTAATCATATGGAATGTGTTCACCTCTATTGATCTTTCACATTCATGAGTTCTTAACAATTTCTAAAATCTTTAAAAATGTGTTTATTTTTTCTTTGATCTGAACATTTTGCACCGGTAGAACATTGCGATTGCTCATAACATATGATAAAATACACTTCTGCAAGGTCTCCAAATAAATTACTTTATTGATCTGATGTGTTAATCCATATTTGTCATAATTTTAAATTTATTTCCTCTTATGATATTCCTATGTTTTAAGTCTTTATAGAAGCTGAGTTTTTACTACTTCAAAATAAGAAATACGTTTGACTCAATATTTTAATGATTTCCACAGAAAATTATGTCTATTTCAAAATGCTTTCTACATACTTACAACAACTGAATGCATTATATTTTCTTATGTAATGGATTTGAGATAGCCATATAGTTAGCAGAATTCTAAGACGGACCTCAGGATTCACTGTTTCCTGGTGAACATGCCCTGAATAATCCCCACGTTTTTTGAATATGATGAATTTTACTCCCATGATTAGGATATGTTATAGGTTAGAAGGGATTTTGCAGATATAATTAAGTTCCCTATCAGTTGACCTTATGGGAGAGAGGTTAATTCAGTAGGCCTGAGCTAATCACAGAATTCCTTTCAAAGCAGAGCGTCTTCCAGGCAGGTGGTAGAAGATGTAGAAGTGATGGGCTGTAGGTGTCCTGAAAGAAAGCAAACATTCATGTTGTGAATTGCTTCTGGTGGCCACACGGTAAAGCACTGCAGGCAGCGTGGAGGAGCGGAAAGCTAACCTTAGCCAACTGCTAGAAGGATAACAGGGCCTCACTCCTAAACTGGCGAGGAAATGAAGTCTGCCAACAACCAGTGAACTTGCAAGACAATCCTGAGCTGAGATGAGAACTGTAACTCAAGTCAACATTTTGATTTCAGCTCCTGAGACCCAGAGCAGAGAACTGAGCCACAGCATGTCCAGACTTAGGACCTACAGAACCTCTGAGGTAATAAATTTGTGTTGACTGAAGCAGTTCCATTTGTGCTATTTTGTTACACAGAAATAGTAACCTTATAAAACTCAGGAAATTTGGGGGCGCTTGGGTGGCTCAGTCGGTTAAGCGTCTGCCTTTGGCTCAGGTCATGATCTCAGGGTCCTGGGATCGAGTCCCATGTCGGGCTCTCTGCTCTGCGGAGAGCCTGTTTCTCCCTCTCCCTCTGCTGCTCCCCCTGCTCTTCTCTCTCTCTGTCAAATAAATAAATAAAATGTTTAAAAAAAAAAAAAACTCAGGAAATTTGTCCTTTGAAATTCACCAGAACTGAGCATCAAAGAAAAGCTTCCCAAAGTTTCTCCTGAAGGAAACATCAAGGAATGTACAAGTTTCAGGTTCAGTAGACATCATCTAATCTAATCCAGTTAAGGTAACTGACAGTCAGATAGAGTAAATATGCCTTTCCTTAAATCATCCATAAACATAATCAAGACTGGAAACAACATTCCACGACTCCAAAAGCAATGCTCTTTCCACAGTCCTCAGCTAATGCATTTATTCATGATTGGAAAAGGGGTGCTAATGGGAATCATGGGTATATTATTTTATTTTTAATAGGTAATGTATCTCTAAAATATCCTGTAGCTATTCTTCCTTCCTTCTTTCTTTCTCTTCTTTCTTCTTCCCTTCCTTTCTTCTTCCTCCCTCCCATCCAATCAGAGTTCACCCATTTCATTTGGTTGTCGTAGCTCTGTATTACCTTTTAATTCAGAACAGGCTCCTTTTTTTTTTTTTTTTTTTTTTTTTTTTTTTCATTTTTTTTTTTTAAAGGCCACTTTTTTTTTTTTTTTTTTTTTTTTTTACTATTACATTGACTTTTTGAAGACTCAAGGCCAGTTGTTTCATAGTATATCTCACATTCTGGGTGTAACTGTTTATTTGTATTCCTTTTAAATATTTTCTGCATGTCTTATAAATATAAGGAAGTTAGGTCTATAGGTGTTATTAGATCCAGTAAAACATTTGGCAAGAATACTTTATGTGGCTGTTGTGAACTCCATAGAGCATCTCATCAGGAGACACATGCTATAAGAATATCCCCTTATTAAAGATGCTAAGTTTGAACTCTTGATTAAGATAATAAATGTCATTCTCTTCCCATGTAAAGGTGCATTATTTTGTTTGTATTAGTGAGTATTATGGGGGGGGGGGTGACATGTGACTATCCTATTACTCAACAACATTTTGCCCAAAACTTTTAGCATCCATAGGTGAGCCTTGCTGAATAGATTATTATATAGAGATTGAATTAATTTTTGTTTCTGCCATAACAAAGTACCACAAATTTAGTGACTTAAGACAACATAAATTTGTTATCTTACTGTTCTGAAAGTCAGAAGTCAGCACAGATCTCACTGGAATAACATGTATTCCTTAGCAGGGCTGAATTACTTTTTGGATGCTCTAGGGGAGAATCTGTTTTCTCAACTTTTTCCACCTTCTAAGGGCTACCCTCATTCCTTGGCTCATCAGCCTCTTGCTCCATCTGCAAAATTAGTGACAACAGGTTAAGTCCTTTTTACATTATGTCTCTCTGACCCTCTTCCCATAGTCACATCTCTCAGTGACCACAGGTAGTAAAGGTTCTCTGCTTTTTCATGTGATCAGACTGTGTTCATCCAAATAATACCAGAAAATCTCACTATCTGTGGGTTCTTAATTTAATTACATCTGTAAAGTCTCTTTTGCCATGTAAGGTAACATGTTCAAGGACTCCACGGATTAGGATCTAGACATATTTGGGAGGCCCTATTTTTGCCTCCAGGGGGATTACAAAAGGTTGATTAAAAAAAAAAATTCTGTCATTACTTCTACTTATGGTACCTGGCATTCTTATGTAAGGAAATATAGTCCTCTCCTCTATGGATTCAAAGATTATTTACATTTTAATGTGTTATAATCAATTCTTTAATTTTCCTTTTTGATGCTTACATTGACTCAAATTATTGTTTCCGAAGATATGTAAACAATTTGATATTCACAATCCTGAGAAATAGATAAAAACAGTTATTTGTTTCTTTAAGAAATACTTATTGTTACCTTGTCCTACACACCAGGTACTGTGCTACTTAAAATTTCCATACATGCGTTGAACATTTATTATATTCTTGCTACTCATCATTTTGTGTGCATTAACTCACACAATACTTATAATCACCAATGAGGTGAACTCTCCCCATGTCACAGATGAGGAAACTAGAACAACAGAACAACATTATACAGAGTGATGGGATTCAAGCCCATAAATACTGACTTAAGAACTCATGCAGTCATGTGCCAACATCAAGGGTTCTTAATTAGGGGTTCATAGAACACTATAGTTGAGTTTCAAATTTCCAGGAGAGAAAGGGTCTGTAGTTTATATCAATTTCTCAAAAGAAATGTGAAAACTAAAGAAGATCTGGGTTCCATTGTTGTGCTGGGGGCTAGGGATTCATTGCTGATTAGGATAGATGGGAGTAATTCCAATTCTCCTGTGGGTTTTTTTTTTTTTTTTAATTGAAATGTAGTTGAAATGTAACGTTAAATTAGTTTCAGGTGTATGACATAGTGATTTTCCAGTTCTTCTGGCTTCTTATCCAGAATAAGTAGCCAAGCTCTTCTGTGCCTAACAAGGGCCTTTTCCCTTTATGTTCTTTTATCTGGCCAATAAATATGAATGTGCTGCATGAGTGTTAAAATGTTACATACCATATCCTTTATTGAATCTGTGAGATCTATCACTAGTTTCCCCTATTAATGGATATTTAATAGTTTCTTCCCTAAGTTTTGCTACCTACATGCAATCATGAATTTCTAGTATATGCTTTTTGCTAAATGTTTACATTAGTATATCATTTTATTAATTGTAGCAACTTTGTTATTATTAATTTTTAAAGATTTTATTCATTCATTTCTCAGAGAGAACACACAAGCAGAGGGAGTGGCACGCAGACGGAGAAGCAGGCTCCCTGCTGAGCAAGGAGCCCAATATGGGGCTTGATCCCAGGACCCTGGGATCATGACCAGAGCTGAAGGCAGACACTTAACCAACTGAGACACCCAAGTGTCCCTGATTATAACAACTTTAAAAAATATATTAAATAATTTAGTCTAATTTAGTCCATAGGATTTTTTTGCCATTTTTATCTCTCAAATATGTTTGTAATACATTTATTATAATTATAACTTATGAGGAATTGATTTCTCTGTCCATTTTTGTTATTTATATTTAGTATTTTATAACACAGTCAGGAAGTATATTTTGCATATGTCTTCATTTTTGGGATTCAGTAGGGTTTTTTCTCTGTTTTCCTCTTTTTCTTTAGAGAGTGTGTGTATATGAGTGCTCGTGGAATATGTATATTTAGTATAAATATATACATATACTCTCTCTATATATATATTATATAATGTATATACATATAATTCCACATCTTCCTTATCCATTCATCAGAGGATGGACACTTGAGCTATCCTCATTATTTGGCTACTGAGGTAGATAATGCTGCTCTAAACATCAGGGTGCATGTATCCCTTTGAATTAATATTTTTGTATCCTTTGGGTAAATACCTAGTATTGTGATTGCTGGGTCATAGGGTAGCTCTATTTTTAACTTTTTGAGTAACCTCCATACTGTTTTCCAGAGTGGCTGCCCCAGTTTGCCTTCCCACCAACAGTGCAAGAGGGTTCCCCTTTCTCCACATCCTCACCAACACCTGTTGTTTCTTGTCTTGTTGATTTTAGCCATTCTGATAGGTGTGAGGTGATATCTCATTGTAGTTTGATTTGTATTTCCCTGATCAGGTAGTATTCAATACCTGAATGCATAGTGAAATGTGTTGTGTCAACTATTATATAACTTGTTCTGAAATTACTCTGTAATTAGCTTGTCATTTACATGCTTCTCCTTTTCTTCCTCCCCATTTTTTTTTCTGCTGAGTTTTTTTAATGTTGGCATTGGTGTCATCCTGCTTTATCCTCTTTATTCGTTTTAAGTGAAGAAACCCATCAGAACTCATTCTTTGCTCAAGAATAATGTTAGTGCTATGAGTGGTCTTTTAAAATATTGCTTTTGATATTTTACCATGTCCCTTCTCCCTTGGCTCCCTCTCTCAGAGGTATCACTTGGTCCTTTAGGAATTAACTTTTAGGTATACGAATTGCTGGTTTGTATACCTTCTTAATCATTTATTTGATTGGGTAATATAGAGAAGGAGCTGAGGATACCGTTAGATGTTATTATCAAGCAATTTCTCTTTATGTTTATTGACTACTCTGATCTGGAGGCTTCTCTTATTTTTACACTTTTTTGATTGATAGGGAGTTGAACACTCAGGTGAAAGTTCAGATCTGTGTAGACATGCAAATATTTCTCTTTGCTTATGTTATTTGTGTCAGAAACTACAGTGTAGAGTTTCCCATCTACCATGGGTTTTTCTTTTTGGAAGGAAATCAGCTCAAACAAAATAATGTGACTTGCCTGGGATGTCTATATATTAACAATCTCTACCATCCACCTGCCCTTTCACTGTGGTAGAATTAGTTCCACAGGTTGCTTTTCTCATTTCTCCCATAAAGTGTTTACTCTCCAAACTCATCTCCTCAACTATAATTCCTAGTAGACCCCATTCAGGACTTCTTTTCTTATTTCTTATACCACACAGTCTTCTTAATTGAAGATATGTCTATGATAATCAGTCTCTCAGCTTGATCCACTTAGGGGTTTTTTTTGTTTTTGTTTTTGTTTTTAACAGACTGATATTCTTTGGTTTATTGTATGGGGTTATGATAATTCCCAAGCATACAGGCAGTTTTTATCTCTAATTATTTTTTATTCATTTCATTAGGTTTCAGGCAGGGAGGCTATGAAAGCATGAATTCACTCTGCCATCTTTCATGGAACTTTGTGCATTAAATTTTTATTTTTATAACATTGGAGAAATGTGCTTGAACTGAATGGGTAAGTTGAATATGACAGCAGAGTGCTCTTGATCTTGGCTAGATGCCAGAATGTGAGGCCATTCATGTCTTCTCTAGCTAAAGGGAATGGCACTATGCATCTATACCAGTAAATTCCACTCTGCCACCTGCTCTGTAGCAGAACCATTTTTACCCTCTATTGCTGAGTGCAGTTGACTTAAAACAAGCCTTTTCTTAAAGTACCTTTTGTAATTTTAAAACTCTGTTCCTTACAGCTGAAGTTCTTAGCATTTTAAGTGCATGTTCTAAATGTACAAGCTCCCAGAAATCACAGGTACAAATACAGATGGAGTTAACTCATAAAGTAGATAAACTATCTTACATGCAGCTTATTTTGTGGGATTCCTAGGAACCAAAATCAAGTCTTTACTTTGTTGACCTTTAAGATGCAAGATCAATTTTCCTAATAAAAGGTAGACCTTTGTACAATTCCTGAAAAGTCACTGAAAACCTTCACCAACTGAGACACCAGATTATATGTCTCCGTCAGCCTCTGAGGAATGAAGTTTATTAGTTGGCATAAAAACACCAACAGCAGTATTTGCTTCCTTCCCCAGTTGCAGCAACCTTTAGAAATGGTGAGACCATTATTACTACATACCTTTTGGAGTATTCAGAATGTTTTAAATACTGTGCATATCGTCATACTCAGGAAACTTAAGGGAGTATAATATGTCTAAATGAATAATGATAATAATAATAGTCAGCTAACATTCATTTAATACTTACATTGTGCCAGCCATTGTGCTTTAAGTTGGATTATGTTATTTTAATCCTAAAAGTAACCCTGAAGATTAGATATAATTATTTTCCCTTTATTACAGAGGTAGTAACTTAGATTTAAAAAAAAATAAATGCCTTGCTCAGGTTTACTCAGCTGGTGAGTCATTCAGAAGACAAATTTCTAAATTCTACTTCCAGAGATGTCCCATAACACTATTCTGTAACATTTCTTTTATGTACTTACATTTTTAAAAATTCAAGTATATAGTTTGAAAAGAATGCTTACTTTGGGCATAATAGGCCAGTGTTACATTAACTTTATGAAATGTATTTTTTTTAAAGATTTATTTATTTATTTATTTGAGAGAGTGTGTGAGTGGGGGGAGGGGTAGAGGGAGAGGCTCTCAAGCCTGACATTGGGGCTCAATCTCATGACTCTGAGATCATGAACGGAGCAGAATTCAAGAGTTTGATGCTTAGCTGACTGAACCACCCAGGCGCCCCTATGAAATGCACTTTTTTGTCCATGGTATTAGTACTTCATGTGCCTTTCATTTTCTTTGAAAATAGAAAAATATACAATAAAATGTTTATGTCTTCACAAATTCTACTGCAAAAAGGTAAGAATGTTGCAAAAAGTGAATCACAGGCAGTCATGAGGATTTATCATGCAATGTATACCTATTGAATTTGTATGATTACATAGTAATTAAGATGGTTTGGGGATTATACTGCATAAAACTTACAAGTGTTTGATGCAAAGATAACTAATGTAATTTAATAAAGACCATTTCTACTGTGAGTTAGCATACTTAGCTGATAAATAGGAAATAAAATGTATGTGACTTGTCTGACTTGGGGAATTTTTGCAATAAAGTAGGAAACTTTAATATTTTAACCAGTAGAACAATTCTAAATAGATTTTCTCTAAGTGTCCCTGAATATTCTTGTATGATATGTTACCACTTTTTAATGTCAAAGGATGTTTGAAGCTAGGAAAATTATCCCATAATTCAGTTGTGATCCTTCTCCCTTCTTTTTGTTTTTATGATTATGCAACATAGGATCTTGCTTGGCTGTGCATAGTTACATATAGATCTGCAGGCAATTCATGAAATGGGGCTTGCCCTCAGGAGATGGGATTTGTGATTTGTCAACATATGTTCCTTCTCTTTTATTCTCTGAAAGGACAATTCTGAGTTTCAGAGGCTTTCCAGTAGGATTGAGACCCAACTGTTCATAGTCATTACCTGATAAGAATCATGCCAAATTCTGTCTACTTTCAGACATTTGCATATCATTGCCTCTGCCTAGAATGATCTTTCCCAAATTTGTCGCATATTTGGGCTCTTCTTATTCAGGTTTCAGTTCCAATTTGCTTTCCTCAGAGAGTCCATTTCATACCAAATCCTCTAAAGTAGGTTCTTTCTCCCTCAGCTATTCCCTCAATTATTTGTTTATTTACATATGTATTTTGTTTCTTCCACTTCAACATTAGACCCCAAAGGAGGGGCATCTTGCTGCCTTATTTACTACTGGGTGTCCATTGCCTAGGACATATTCCTAGATAATTGCTCAATTATTATTTATTGAATGACCAGCAGCACCAGCAAGGATAAGTAGAAACCCCGATTGCACTAGATAAACCAAACAGATCAAAAACAAAAGTTCTGAAAATGAAATAGTCATTGGAACCACAGCCCACAAAAGTAGGCTAGGACATGTGTGCTAAATCCAAACCAATAAGAGCCTGCTAAAATAAAAGATTTAAATAGGACCCAAAGTCTCTTCACATAAGGCAGAAGATAAAATTTTTAAAAATCACCCATCATAATAAGATCCAGGAACATTACAACTAAATAAGAGAAGACAATCTATTGACACCAAAACCAAATGAATCAAATGTTGGAATTATCTGTCAAGAATTTCAAAGCAGCTATTATACATAATACTTCAGTAATGAATGACAAGTTCTCTGAAAAAAAAGAGAATTTACAAAAAAAAAAAAAAAAGTATAACACTGAAAAACATAATAGAAACTAGAAAAATCCTCCTGGTTGGTCTCAATATTAGAACAGGGATGACAAAGTATAGATTAGATGACCTTGAGAACAGGTCAGTGGAATTCACTTAATCTGAACAAGAGAGAGTACGCAGATTGAAAATGTATAGAGTCCCAGAAGAAAACCCAAAAGATCCAATGGTCATATCATAGAAGTATTACAAGGGAAAGAGAAGGAGTGGAGCTACAAGATTATTCAAAGAAGTAATGGCTAAGGGATGCCTGGGTGGCTCAGTTAGTTAAGCAACCAACTCTTGATTTTGGCTCAGGTCATCATCTCAGGGTCGTGAGATTGAGCTCCACATCAGGCTTTGTGCTCAGTCTGCTTGGGATTCTCTCCCCTCCCCTCTCCCTCTGCCCCTACCCTGCTCTAAAATAAATAAGTAAATATTTTTTTTAAAGGAAATAATGACTAAAACCTTTCTGAATTTGATGAGAGATACAAATCTACAGATACAATAAGTCGAGCAAACCACAAACAGATAAAACCAAAGAAAGCCATGCCAATGCACATTATAATTAAATTCCTGAATACTAAGCAAACAAAAAATTTTTGCATCCAGAGGGAAATGTTGCCAAATACCTAAGTTTAAATAATCCTGGTTTCTCTGCCAATTATCTTTTCAAGTAAAAACAATGTTCCATGAAGAAACAATTAGTTTAGCTGTGAACTTTAACCATTACACCAGTACTTTTCCTTGAGACAAACAGCATCTCTTTGTATGCAGCAGAACTGTTTTGTGAGTACTTCCCATTTCTCCCATAGAATTATAAAAAAAAAAAAAAAAAAAGTTTAGTATAGGGTTGAGCATTTTTTCCCCTTTGGGAATGTGTGGTTGTGAAGATGCAAAGAATATTGATACAGTTTCATGCTACTTTCTCAATTTGAACTAAGACATGATCAATTTTACCCAGCATTTTTTTCTTTTTTTGCATTACTAGTGTAACTAACAGTAAGAAGGGCAAATAATTTCTTAATTTTATTAGGAAGACTTTATGGACTTCTTGAAGTTTCTGAGGGATCACTAAAGGCTTCCATATTTCTAGAATCACTTTTGCAGTTTTAAGAATCATTTATATAGACATATATAGCAGCATAGCAGAATACAGAGCTCAAACATAGACTGTATATGTACATTTTTAATAGGTTTTCAGCAAAAGTGTTATGATTAAATTTAATTTTTTTTTCAAGAAATGTGGTTGAATAACTTCATACTGCATTTTTAAAACCACTTTCTCTCACATTGCCTAATTCACAAAATAGACATTTTTTAAAAGATTTATTTATTTATTCATTTTGAGAGAGAGAGACAGAGAGCAGGGGTAGGGACAGAGGGAGAGAGAGAATCTCAAGCCGACTCCCTGCTGAGTGCAGAGCCCAACATGCTACTCATTTCACAACCCTGAGATCATGACTTGAGCCAAAACCAAGAGTCGGTCACTTAGCAAACTGAGCCACCCAAGAACCCTCAAAATAGAATTTTAAATGGATTATAAACCTAAAAGTAAGAAGACCACATAGAAGAAAATCTTTACAAATTTAGAGTAGGCAAAGTTTTCCTAATTAGGACCAAAAGGAAAAACAGAAAAAGAAAAATAATGATGAACTGCATTTTATAAAAATTTAAATTTTCTGCACTTCAAAAACTACCATTAGGGAAATAAAACAGACAAGCTACAGAGAGGGAGAAAATATATATATATATATATATAACAAAAAAAATTATTCAGAATTTTACAACTCAATAATAAGAAAAATAATGCATTTTAAAAATGGACCATGAAAGGGGCGCCTGGGTGGCTCGGTCAGTTAAGCATCCAACTCTTGATTTCAGCTCAGGTCATGATCTCATGGGTTGTGAGATTGAACCCCCCATCAGACTCCACACTCAGCAAGGAGTCTGCTTCTCTCCCTCTCTGCCCCTCCCCCTGCTCACTCTCTCTCTCTAAAATAAATCTTTTTTTTTAATTGAATTTAAATGAAAAAAAAAAAGGCCATGAAAAGATGTTCAAAGCCATTAGTTACTATGAGAAGTAAAAATTAAAACCCAGATGAGATGTCTCTTATGGTGTGAACCTGCCAGGAATGGCCAGCAATCCCTGTACTGATGGATGAAAGATGACTCCAAACTTTGCTATGAAAGAGAGGAGAAGGCAAGGGGGGTCAATGCTCAGAGACAAAGACCCTTTGCTCTTCTTTGCTCCTGCTTTTAGTGGTCCTTCAGGATAATCACAAATCCTTATCACTGGTTCTCAAGCACGTGATGTGTAACAAGGGGTCTTCTTACTGGTACCAGGAGGATCTGTTTTCCGGAAAGATACAATATGCTAATCTGCGTGTTCTGTGAGTTCTGCTAAACATAGCCTAGGACAATGCACACATCTTGGATCACAGGGCGGCCGTTTGGGCTAAGAAAGCTTCAGGGAAGGCAACTCCCTGCGGCATTCCCCCATCAAAGTGGTCACTTGGGCCTCGACATTCCAAAGGCCCACGCCCTTCTCCGAAAACTTCCCTGCCCTCAGCGGCCTCCATGTTACATTTTGGCAAGCCAGGTACTATGGCTGATTTCATACTCTATATTAACCCCAACATGAACCCCTGAGAATGGCTAACATTAAAGATTAATAATAAGTGTTTGCAGTGATGTAAAGCAACTAGAACTCATATATTGTTAGGATTGTAAAATGGTGTAGCCGTTTTGGAAAAGATTTTGGAAGTTACTTGTAAAGTTAAACATTTACTTACCTTCAAACTTAGCAGGACTTCATTTTTTTTTTTAAATGTACTCTTTAATCCCCTTGAACTACATATTTTAAATGGATGAATTTAAGTATATATAAATGTTATGTCAACAAAGTTGTTAAATCTTAAAATGCACTTATTGCAAAAAAACTATTAGAATTACTTTTATTATATAACATATAACCCAACCATGCTAAAAAATTGATTTCATATATATATATATGTATATCTATGTAATCTTCCAGTTTATTTTCATTTGAGCACATAATTTTTATATAGTTATATTCATAAGTTAGATTCAATTTAGTATTTGGCTTATCTTAACATTTTCCATGTTCCTACAAAGTTTTTATATTTATCTATTTTTCTGATTTTATAAGAATCCATTATATTGTATCTTAAAATTGGCCTATTTTTGAACACTTAGGTTTTATAAATTTTGTAATCTGTTAAAAGTCACTACCTGCCCCAACTAGATGCAACCTGAATTTCCATAAAGTGTAGAATTTGTAAATAAATTGCAGTCTACTCAGCAAATGGAATACTCAGTACAATTAAAAAGAACAAACCTTATCCATTCAAACAAAACAGGCATGAAACATATAGACAACATTCAGTGGAAGAATTAATACAGAAAAAAGTCCACTTATATGAAGTTCAAGAACTAATCTTTGATGGTGAAAATCAGAAAAATGGTTAACTCTGAGGACATGTTACTCTTTGGTAAAGGGAGAGCTGCTGTTTTGGAAATATTCTTTTTCTTAATCTGGGTGGCTGTTACATGATTGTACATATATGCAAAAGGTCATAATGCTGTACACTTAAGATTTGTGCATTTTTATGAATGCCTGTTTTACTTCAGTTTAGAAATATAAATAATAAAAGCATAACATAACTAAAAGCACCATACAACTAGCTCTCCTTACCACAGTTACTTTTAGTGAATTTTGTTTTGAATCTTTATAATTTCCTTTGGACTAGTCACCAAGATAAGTGCTGCAATTTTTTTAGTTCTCTACACATTTTGTTTTGTTTTGTTTGCTTGTGTTTCTTTTTAACTAGAGGAAAATATGTTTTTTTTCCTAGTTTAAATTGCCATCAGTAATTCTTAAATATCAGTTTTTGTATACTCTTGCCAACAAATATTAAATTGTTTTCCCCTAATCTAAGGGTTATATATTTTTTCTTCTAGTAAGTGCTCTCAGTTGGGGCACAGGATTATGTTTATTGTCATATCAATTTTTCCAGTCATGAGGAAGTTTCTAACAAAAAATACTTCCTCATTAGCATTCATTTCAGCCATGTTCTGATTTTTTTTAATCTAGTAAAAGTGACATCTAGAGAAATGCTCCATTTTACTAGTGGGAGTTTTTATAACTAAAAGTGCCTTTTAAAAGGTAGCTTTCTCTTTTTGAGGAGAAAGGGTGATTGACTTTGGTGGAGTTCTCAGGAGATGTGCTGATTGCCTTGTGCTTTGAGCATCAAGCAAGAATATTGTTCATGAAAAGAATGGTTTTTGCCAACACAGCTCACTGCTTTGGAACTCTACTGAATCCTCTGTTCAAGTTTTGAGTAACTCACTCAAACATTGACATTAAGGCTAGTAAAAGGGAAAGGAATTTAGAAATAATTTTGTGCTGATCATATGTAATAAAAGCCCACATTGAAATAAAGCAAGCATCCACATTCTCTAACCAGGTATGAATGCATATTTATTACTCCTAGTTCCATGCTGTGGACTTCAAAACCTAAAATTTATGAGTGATAGTTGGAAAAACTTTGGGGATGATGATAAAACCATGTATTTAAAATATCACTCTACTGGGAACTATAGGCAAGGATTTATGGTTCTTCAGTAGAACACAATTGCTGTTCTAAATTATCTACTCTGATGAAATTTACTATTTATTATGGAAGCCACTTTCCTATATATATCATTGCCTCTGCCATGGCATATAAAGGAGGAATGTAGTAAAAATAATCAATAGAATAAGTTACCACATTTTAATTAGTCCTTATTTATTTCCTGAGGGAAATGATAAAAATTTATTGGCGAAGATTCAGAGTAATTAGATGCTGTAAACAGAACATCAGAGACTACTTGGAAATGATTATCATGCATCAGTAAACCACAAAAGAGGTCAAAGAAATATGTATGTGCTACATACAGATACAGGCGAAATACATATTTTTAAGGAATTTGAAAAGAGGCTCACTTTCCTTTTCTTCTTCTCCCTCTCCCTCTTCTTCCTCTCTCTTCTTTAATGTTTAGGAGCTAAGAAAATAAGTCTTAGTATTACTTATCATTACTAATAAAATGGATATAAATATGCATGGGACAAGAAAAGAACAAGTTTTGCCTTATTCCTTCTAATATAAGGTATATTTTGATTCTCTAAAAAGTGATTTAAAAAATGGAAAGAGAAAGAATACTACCCCACTCTCTGTTCTCAAGCATTTGGATATACTGTTCTCTCTGCCTGAGACACTCTTTCCCCCAAGTCTTCCTCAATATATTTAAAGTTCAAACTGTAGGTCTCAATTTAAAGGTCACTCCCTGAACTCCTAGACCAGTTCTATGCTTTCATAATACCCTTTGTTGGTTAGTTGCATTTTTCATTTCAGCTCCACTTTCTGTCCTTCCCTTGTTCTAGTGTGTATCTCAAAGGTCTTAGCTCTTGAAATTCATATTTTCATTATTCCTTTTTCAAAAAAAAAAAAAATCTCCCAGTTGGTTTGGCTGATAGAAGCTCTAGTGGAAGCTTGCAGGAAGAAACAGGGTATTTCTCCTCCTCTTCCTCTTTGCTCTGGGCAATGTTTCTGCCAGTTAGCATGTCTCCTACAAGACTACAGTTGGTTCTCACCAGGTCACACATCCATGGATTCTTATAATTCCCTTTGCTCCATCAGTCCCTCCAATTCTAGAGCGATAGCATCTTCCTGCTATGGATCATCTTTGGTTGACACACAGTCCCATTTTGCCTTCTCAGCTTTTCTAATACCTTTGTGGCCAATTCCCCGTATTAAAGTCCATCTCTTGAATTGCTTTTCATAGGACTTGTTTTGCTGGCAGTAATCCACTGATAATTATATTATACTTTCATTATCTATATTTCCGATCACACTTTTACATAGTGATTTAAACTGTTTTCCCAGCTAGGCTAAATTGCATAAAAAGAATTGTGTTGGTTTCCTTTTTATATTTCCAGTCTTCAGCCTAGATCTTGACTTACAGAAGTCAGATAGTATTTGTTGAAGGAACAAAGAAATAAAGGGAGGGAGGAAAAAAGAAAGGAGGAAGGCAATTTTAACTATTTTCATATTTATATTTCATAGTAATAAAAGAGGATTTGAATATATATATATCAGGACAAAATACCTTTCCCTTAAACAATCACATAACTGATGTGAAGCTAATGTATAGAAGTAACAGAGAAAAGAGTAATCTTTTCTGTGTTTGATAAGCCTAAATTGTGATTGAAGAGGCAAAGTGGAAAATATAAATGTCTGTGTTAACTAAGCAGAACAAAAAATTTCTTGGGATATGTGAAAAATAATTAGCCAGATTTCAAAATTTTATCTTTATTTTAAAAGTTTTATAATGGGCAATTCTTTTTTTTTTTTTTTTTTTGTGCAAGGAAATTCAAAACAAGTCATGTTTTAGATCACTCAGCATCTGCTAAAATCTCCTCCGCTCATGCCTTTTTTCTGTACTATAGAGGCTGGAAAACGTTGAGCTACATCTGCATTTCCCAGAAACCCTTGACATAGGCTGTCAATGTCTTGTGCAAGATTTGAATGAGGAACTGATTTTAGTGGGAAGAGAAGTGACAGATCTAACACATCTTGCAGGTGCAGAGTGACTGGCAGTCAAGGTAGCTGGGGTGACTTCTGATCATCAGGCCATGGTTAAGTTTGTGTAACCTGGAATCAGCACTGGGATCATAACTTCCTGACTGTAACAGAGATACCAATTCCTTACATGAGTCTCTTGTGGTATAAGATCTGAAAGTTGAACCTGGAAGCTGCTCAGTCCTACCAACAATGTTTAAACACCAGATTACCATTTGTACTTAAAATAGCTAGAGTGTTTTCTGTTACCCAGAATTGTGAACCCTGTTCAAACAGGACCAGAATGCATTATTATCTTTATGTCATAATGCAAGTAAATTCAAGCTTATGTACACATTTAATAGAAAATTAAGGCATGTTTGGAAGGAAATCTAAACATAGGGGTCAAGTTTTGCCTGTTTTTGGTAAAATCTGAAAGGTAAGGGTGATGGGGACATTTTTCACAGATTCAAGAGCTGGATACTCACTGAACTAGACATTAAGGTAACAATGGTAAGGGGCAACTGGCCAGCTCAGTTGGAAGAGTATGCAACTCGTGATCTCAGGGTCATGAGTTCAAGCCCCACGTTGGGTGTAGAGATTACTAAAGATAAATAAATAAATAAACTTTAAAAAAGAAAAAAGGTAACAATGGTAAGCAAAGGTAGAAATGGTTCTTGTTCTTGTCATACTGTTTAAAGAGGAATATATATATATATATATGTGTGTGAATATATATATTAATCTTAGAATATTCAGTTCTTAGGATCTTAGAGAATTACACAATTAAGTGTAACATTGCAATTAATGTTATGAGGGAAATTTAGTTTGGTATGAGAATGTTTAATGAGATGGTTTGGCTACTTCAGGGTCAAAGAATATTACCTTCAGAAGAAGGGTATTAAGCTGATATGTTAGCACGGTTTGGATTTAACTCAAAAACATGAGGGGAGAAACAGAGGGCATGCCAGGCAGAGGTAACATGTACAAAGCCTCACTTCTGCATCAACATGGCATGATTCAGGATGTGAACTCAAACCACTGTTAGAGTACAGAAAACAAGGGGACCTGGGTGAAGATGTCCAAAGAGAGGAGGCTAGGTAAAATCCCACTGATGCAGGGCCATGGTGGTCTTGCTAATAATGCACGCCATTGTTCTAAGTGCAATGGGGGACAGAAAAATTAAGAAAGGTAATCCCCTGTTTCTTTGTTTTAGAATATAAAGAGCTGGTTCGTACAGCAAATAATTATTGGAAAGAGATAACAGGGAATATTTTTCTTCTAAGCACATTTAGGACTAAATGGGGAACTGGTTCTTTTACTTTTTGTCTTTATTTGCTCTGCCTCTGCCTTAACCACCTTGTTCTTTTAGTTTTGGTATTGTTGTTTGGTTTTAATGTACTTTCACTAATTGGCTTTTCCTGTTCCTAGCTTTTGCTCTGTATCTTTGACTGCTGAATACTTATTTTTGAATCAAACATTTATTTTAAGTTTGAGAAAAGTAGAAAGTGCAAAATAATTGATCCTGTCAAAATTGTAAACTTCAAAAAATCAGCTACTTTGGTAACCTGACAGCTGTGTGTTAGAAAATCCAAATCTATCTTTCCACACAAAAGACTCTGATTTACAACTTTCCCAGAAGCTAACGCTTGTTTCCATAGAAATATCTTTAGTTTCTTCATAGAATTAAGATTCCCTTAAGGACTTCAGACCTATTGTGTTTCTAGTTTAAGAAAAAATGCAAGTGACTTTTTAGTGAAATGAGCCAGTACCATGTTTGGCTTTTAAGGAAATTAATGAAAATATCACAGAAACATACTGTACCTCCCATTATAGGACTTTTCATAAAGTCTAACATTCAGTTTAAATTGATTTTTAAATGCGTATAACTCCTTAAAACAAAGAACTTCAAATGTGGTGAAATATAGGACATAATTTCAGAGAAAATAAAAATGAGACAAGTAGAATTTTCTAATACTTTGTGTTCTGTCTATGTAAGAAATGGGAAGAATGTTAATTTAAGATGGATGATGCACATACTGGTCTTACAATATTTGTTTAAATAATTATTTATACATTAATATAAATATGTGAATAACAGTATCAATAGTTTTACTATTTAAAATATTTACTTCAATATACATAGTATTTTTTTTAATTTAATTTTATTATGTTAGTCACCATACATTAGTAGTGTTCCATGATTCATTGTTTGTGTATAACACCCAGTGCTCCATGCAGTATACATAGTATATTAAGAATAAAAGTAACATGAAAGCTTGTGCACTCAAAACCCAGGTAACAAGCACAGCTACATTTTAAATATAATTTTTCAACAATGAAATCTGGAAGTGGAGGTAATTATCTCTCATTGCTCACATAAGTAAACAGAAATTGTACCTGCTTCGTAAGTTATGACAGGGGAATTTTTTTGCCTTGTTTTATTTTATTGTCCAGCTCAAATTAATATAAATAAGTAATTTTGAAATTTTTACTCTTTCAAATAACTTTTATTAGTTGGGTGGATATTTGAGAACCAAAGATCCGGTGCTCTTTAGGTATTACTTTATGTAAAACATGAGATTACAAATTGTATTTCCTAGTGGTTGTGACTTTAATTTTATAGAGTTCTACCTTTTGACATTATCTTTGTTCTTCCAGTGTTTTATTTTGAAAAATTTTAACAGCTCAGAAAAGTTACAAGAAATGGTACAATGATGGGCGCCTGGGTGGCTCAGTTGGTTAAGCGACTGCCTTCGGCTCAGGTCATGATCCTGGAGTCCTGGGATCGAGTCCCACATCGGGCTCCCTGCTCAGCAGGGGGTCTGCTTCTCCCTCTGCCCTCTTCCCTCTCGTGCTCTCTGTCTCTCATTCTCTCTCTCTCAAATAAATAAATAAAATCTTAAAAAAAAAAATGGTACAATGAAACGCATATACTCTTCACCCATACCCATCAGTTTTTAACAATTTTCCTCATTTGAACTTTCAGTGTGTGTGCGTGCACGTGTGTGTGCCTTTGTATGTGTGTGTGGGTTAGTGTCTGTGTTTGTACATGTCTGTGTGTATGTGTATGTATTTGAGAGTTGCATATATCAAGATTTTCACTCTTAAATGTTTTGGCATATATTTCCTAAAAATGGATCATAACTACATTATATTTATTATGTTAAAAAATTAATGTTGATACAATACTGTTATCAAAAATAAGATCCACATTAAAAATGCATCTGTCTTAATAATATCCTTAAACCTGTATTATTTGACTATGTTTTTAATAATCCAGAATCTAATTAGCATACCTTCTTTCAGTTGTCATATTTCATTGGTCTCTTTGATATAGACTTTCTCTGGCTCTTCTTGTTCTAAATATTTCATGAAATTGACATTTTTGGAGAGTCCAGGACAGCTTTAGTTTTGTTTTAATATATGTTTGTTTTGTTTTGCTTAATTTCCCTTGATTTGCCTTTTTCTGATTGTTTTCTCAGTCTTGAAATCAAACATTTTGGTATGAATGCCACCTAAAGGATATGGTATCTTGGTTCAGCACATCAGTGGACCCCTGCTGTAATTATATACCTTTTTTGGTGAGGTTAGATTCAGTCCTTTAGTTAAGGTGGTTTCCACCTCTGCTTTTGATATTCTCAATTTATTCTAATAGTGTAGCCATTTTTCAAATTTAGTCTTGATTCTCAGGCAGTTCCTCAAGGCCTACCTCCCAGCTGCTCTCCCTTCTATCCGTAAATTTTGAGGTCCCAGTATATTCTACAGCCCAGTCTTCCTGTTACAATCCTTGAAATATGTTCAGTAAAGATACACTGTCTGACAATTAACAAGTATAGACTGAAGAACTAGAGGAATATGGGTTTTGCTGATGATCTAATTTACCATCCAAATTAAAGTATTTTTAAGAGTGAAGAAGATACTATGTATATCACTGGAGCAGATTCTAATACAAATATCTGTATTTGTTAGAGAATTGAATCCATTTTAGCCAAGGCAAACAGTTCAAGATTTGTTACAAGTGATTAGAAGTCCTGTAGAGCCAGTGGGTGGGCCAGAGAAGTGGGGAAGAAGAGTATTTCAGGAGCAATAATCCATGTTCCAAAGCTTAAAGGAGGGAACAGTGGCAGCAGCTGCTTCTTCGTGACCAGGAAGCTGCCATCACTTCTGTCAGATTAGTCCTTCATTGCTCCTGTAATAATCCACCCCGGCCACGTGGATGCCTTGTGCTCTGTCTGGACATCCATGGGGCCACTAAGTGCTGGATTCTTGGATTTTGCTAACTCTGCTAAAAAAATAAAAAGCCCATGCGACCTTGCCTGCCAACAGAAACAGAAAGAACAGAAACAAAAGAAATAGCATAAGCAGCAGACACATTATGCTTTCACCATCAGAAATTCTGAAATAAAATTTACCCTCTGGTATTTCCCTGTAGGATCATCCCGAAGCTACTCTTGGAAACACTGCCAACATTGCACATTTGCTTGGCGGCTTCTTCTCTGTCCTCCTTTCCCAACTCCCAGCAGCTTTCTCCTGGGAGCACTTCCTTAATTAGATACTTGCCACCTTCGGAAAACCTTGTCTAAAAAATGACCTTGCCAAAGAGCACTTCCTCAGCCCCCCACACCACATTTACCCACTTACCTATAATGATGCCCATATGCTCAGCTATTATTATTATTATGTCCATATGTTCCTGCTATTATTATGATGAATTATTTATGTTCCTCTCTAAGGCCAGACCCTTAATTTATCTTCTGAATCCTAGCTTTTCTTGCCTACCGAAGACATCACTTCAGCATTTCCCTCTATCTTTCCCCATCTCTCTCCTCTCTCATCACAGGCATACCTTGGAGATATTGCAGGTTCAGTTCCAGACCGCTGTAATAAGGTGAAATTGCAATAAAGTGATTCAAATATTTTTTTTGTTTCCGAGTGTATATTGAAGTTATGTTTATACTATGCTATAGTCTATTAAGTGTGCAATAGCATTATGTCTACAAAAAATGAGCATGCCTTAATAAATATTGCTTTAAAATGCTATTATTTGAGCTTTCAACACATCATAATCCCTGATTGCAGATCACCAGAACAAATATAATAATAAATATAATAATAATGAAAAAGTTTGAAATATTATGAGAATTATCAAAATGTAACATAGAAACACGAAGTGAGCAGATGCTACTGGAAAAGCAGTTCTGATAGACTTGCTTGATGCAGGATTGCCACAGACCTCCAATTTGTGACAACCACAATATGTACGAAGTGTAATAAAGCACAGTGCAAAAAAACGAGGTATGCCTGTACTTTTTAATTCCATGCCATATTCATTTTTCCATATCTACCCACTCTCCCCTGTTTTCATTCCTTCTCTATCCAGCCTTGATTCTCTGATCTGCCGATCTAGTCTAAATGCTGCTGAAGTCCCATAGCAGATGGACTTTGAGTTAATCAAAAGGGAGAGTATCCTGGGTAGGCCCGACTCAATCAGGCAAGTCTGTTAAAAGAGGATTCAGATATTTCTTTTTTTTTTTTTTTTTTTAAAGATTTTATTTATTTGAGAGAGAGAATGAGATAGAGAGAGAGCATGAGAGGGAGGAGGGTCAGAGGGAGAAGCACACTCCCTGCCGAGCAGAGAGCCCGATGCGGGACTCGATCCCGGGACTCCAGGATCATGACCTGAGCCGAAGGCAGTCGCTTAACCAACTGAGCCACCCAGGCGCCCGGATTCAGATATTTCTTGAAAGAAGAGACTCAGTATGAAAGATTCTATCATTCCGTGATAGAATGGAAGAGATCAAAATGTTGTAATAATTAAACATGGTCTGATTTTAGTCACTTCATGTTGATTCTACACTCTTTGGGGGGGCTTGCCAGTACAATCTAGTATATTTGCAAGTACATGCAAAGATGCTCAATAGGAAGCCTTTGGAAACGCATATGGATGCTCCTCTTCCAGCCCCCACTTCCCGTAAACCAGAAGTATTCAGATAGTGTAGACAGCCTCTTCATTCCATACAACCACAACGTAATCCAGGATTCTTGAAGCTTCTTTCTTATCTCTTGCATGTACGTGAATAAAAACATGTTATTCCCAGGACAGATGGAAAGCTATTTGTATCAAAGGTTTCAGAAATTAGTTACTGTTGATATGGAGATATACTAATTAGTTTTCATGAGACCAGTATCAACAGTAGGGGTTGAACTCTGAAAGGAGATAGGGCAGATTAGTTGATTCAATATCACGATACAGCGAAATGTAAAGAAAAAAGTAAATTGACCAGTCTTTGAAATTACGTACTTCCTTATTTATTTAATTATTTATTTGAGAGAGTCAGAGAGAACAAGCCAGAGTACAAGGGGGGTGGGGAGGAAGAGGCAGAGGGAGAGGGAGAAGCAGACTCCCCACTGAGCAGGGAGGCCCTAAGTGGGCTTGTTCCCAGGACCCTGACATGACCTGAGCCAAAGGCAGACGCTTAACCCACTGAGCCACCCAGATGCCCCTGTACTTATATTTTTTAAGCTATCATTATATCTTATGTTTTGCTTATTTCACAGTTTAATTGCTTTTTAGATTACATAGTAAAATCATATAAAACAATGAAATCATGATTATTTTTTTTAAATTTTCCTATACAGAAGGCAATTCACACTAATTGAAAGTAGTAATTAGAAATAACTTTGGAGTAGAATTAGTGAGAAATAGTTTAGTCTATTTTAGTCTAGACATTTTGAGGCAAGGACTAGGGAATATGTAAATGATTTGTAAATGTATTTACATAAATATATGTCATATATATATGTACCAGGGGGCAATGCTGTGTTTAATGCATTATTTTGTTTTCCTCCAGAGCCCCAATAAAGATATATTTCCCTAGACTCCTTCTATCCAGGTAAATCATGTAAATATTTCCGGTCAATACAATGTGGTTACTAAGTGATGTAATTACTTCCCTTTCTGTCTCTAAAATCCCCACACGATTCTCTGTGCTTCTTTTTCTCTTTCTATAGGCTGGCCAGTTGCATGGGATCCAGCTCAGGAGTCTGATTACCTGGTGAATGGTGGCAAAGAAAGGTAAAAAAAAAGCAACAATCTCTGAAATTACCTTTTGAAAGGGAGCTGTTCAGGAGAATCATCCAATAAGAAACATCACATTGGACTTTGTACTGGTTAGGAAAAACTTCTGTGTGTATGTGTGTGTGTATACATATATGTGTGCATGTATATACATACCACATATATACACACTTTTATTTATGACAAGTCACTGAGATTTTGGGTAGGCATTAATTTTAGTAAGAATTATAGAAACTGATACTTTGAAGTAGTGTGTTCCTATAACAGCAAGAACACTGATATCAGATTCTGGAAAAATCACTATCTAACAATAGAAATAGTAGAAAACAATATTAGCAAAATGGTTGCCTGTAGTAATTTGGGAGGCAGATTATAGGGATACTGATCTGTTAACTGTAGATAGGAAAGAAACGGAATAGTGTATGTTGATTATTACTAGCTACATTTGGTAAGTTAATGAAAGCAAATCTTCAGCTTGGGAAATCATTAACCAGTTTACAAGCAGATGTGAAAGGGCACAGAGAGAAAATACAGACATTTTGAGCTTCATTGGGTTAAAGAAATCAACATCTTCCAGACCCTAAATATTAAGAAATGCTGTTTTAGAAGGCTTTGTGAAACAAAAGCGAGGTAAATCATCTCAGCTAAAGAAAGTAAGAAAGTGACTCAGAACAAGTTAAGGTTGTGGTCCTCCTACTAATTATTATTCTGGATACCTTCAAGGTAGCTGCTGTAATTTCAGAGAGGGAATGAGAGCAGAAAGAAAACGAATCAGGACTAGGAGTCTGGAAAAATCTAAGAAAAAACTTTGGGTGTGGTTACCAGTACATGGCAGAGACAAAAAGCAAATAGATCAGAAGCCCACTAGGTTTGACCGAATCATATTGCAAAAGAAAAAAAAAGTATGCCTGGTTTAATAATGCCTTTAATTCTTTAAGTTTAAAAATCCCTTGGGCCTGCAACTTTCCATGAGTAGTTGCAGGCTTTGAAAATTCCATGGTCCTGAGGTGAGGATGCCACAAATATACACACATAACATATATGACCAAGGAAAATAACAGACAAGAAGGAACCTACTCCAGGACAGGGTCAGGAGCCCTTGAGAACAATGGGTCAAAGTGTTCTTTCCAGTGAGCAGAATCAAAGCAATATTCAAGGGCATCTTCAAGCTAAGGGTCAGGGGCATTCTTGATGTCTTCCAGTGGGATTTCAAAAGTATTATGGACTAGTAACTGTAATGCGTCTTCCAGTCTTATTTTTCCAAAAGAAAGTGTTATTGTAGTAGATTTGTCCCTATTCCACCATTGTGTACTGAGTCTATGAATGTGCATAAAAGTGGGGAGGGTATGGGCAGATAAGCTGTCTTTGATGTTTCCAGATTGCTGGACAAAGAAGAGCTACATATAAACTTTTCTTTGGCTTATTATTTTTATTATTATTTTGAATTATTTTATTATTATTTTTATTATTTTTATTCTTTATTATTATTTTCTATTACTTATTATGTGATATCAATAAATATGAAACACTATGAGCTACATATAAACTTGATGTGAAAGTTTGTACAAAAATAAGAAATCTTGAACTCTGCATTGGATATGGGGACTAGTGGGGACTTGGGTTGTTTCCTTGGGAAGATAGTGTGTGTCTTCTATATGTAGGAATGGCTATTGCATGATTTGTGATCAAAGGGGAGGACATGGGATAGAAAATATTCTTAAGTTTATGATACCGTTTTTCATTTTCCTTCTTAGAAAATAAGAAGACTACATTTCTGAATATATTTACTTTTAGGTGAAGATAAGTAGGTCTGGCTCAAGAATTATAGGCAGAAGTTCTGTAGACCTGGCCTCATAATCATCCTTTGTGATCTTCCATGCTCTCTCTTCCCTGCCTTCATGATTGAAGGCAAAGAATCAGGAATTTGTAGAGCCACAGAAAGGAAGGAGCCTGGATCCCTTTAGTTCATTACTTAGAGAAAGCTGCCCAGGAAATCTGTCTCGCTTAGGAATACCACCATCAACCACTGGGTGTGAGAGAAGTAAGTGCATATTGTGTTAAGCCATAACATTTGGGAGCTGTTTGTTAGAGAAGCAAGCTTTAATATCATGACTCATTATATATATAAAAGAATCATGATTTTCCATCATTTTACTCTTGCCCTCCTTGCTTCCAGATAACCTTTTTCTTTGATCTGATTGAAAACTTCAATCCCAGGATCTTCCTGGTTTTCATTCTCTAAGCATCTACCATACTTCTCTTTCTTTGGCACAAACCTTGCAAGTATGGTCTACAACTTCAAAGCATTTCACCACAACTCTCACATGTTTATACCTTGGTTCTTAATCTGCTTTCACCACTTTAGTCTTAAATATAACTTGCTGCTTTTTTGGCTTCTGCTTCTGGGCCACTTATCCTAAACTGAAGATTTCAGCCTATGAAATGTATGGTTCCCAACCTCAGTTGGGTCCCCAGTACTGGGTATTGTTTAACATTCCTTACTTGCTTCTACCCCATCAATGTTTACCAATTTTCCAGACCTTTGCCAGTATTTTAAGTGAGTTATTTCCTAATCACTCCCCTTATTCTAAGTCAGAATCTTCTTTCATAGGAAACACTGAGAGTGTTAAGAAAAGATGTTCTCAACTTCCAACGCCTCCACATTTAAACTCAGTTTTCACTTCAATATTTTCTGTCCTCTCAGAGAAAGAGGACTCCTCAACTTGACACTAAATTCCCTGTCTTCCCCTGCTCTTGTACTTTGTTCTAACAAAGATTGCTCTCACATTTTCTATTTTTATTTTATCTCCATTGTCTTTTTTCCTTCCAAGTTCTTCGTGGTAATACCCAGTGCTGGTTTCAAGTATTTCCAGCTCTCCATGCTTAGGTCAAGTGATAGGAATTCACTCTGTAGTTCCTGGTGGTTTAGTTGGGCCAGTAATGAGTTACAGACAATGAGTTACAAGCAGAAGTGAAATAAGGCATTACCTGATGAGCAATTTATGGCCAGGTCTCTATCTTTTCCTGTGACCCAGCAGCTAGGAACCTTTGAAAAGGCAGTTGCTACATTAGCCTGAGTCTCTGAGCAGCCAAAGGATGGTTATGTAGCGTGAACAAGAGTATATCCTTGTGGTTCTAAGCCTCTGAGAATTTGGGGTTGCCTAGCCTTGCTTAGTATAATTCTGAACAAACAACCTTTCCTGGGACTTATACCCTTTTCAAGCTACTACTCCATCTTTTTTGTTTTTCTCTTTCAAATTGAAATTGAAAAGTAATATAGACTTTTTTCTTCACTCTCATTCACTTCTCAATTTGTTACTCTCTGCTATTTTTCCTTACCTGTTAATTGCAACCACTTACTAGTTCTGTTGCCAGGCCCTAGAAATGCTGTTCTATACAGAATGGACCTTGAGGTCTTAATCAACTGCTTATCTAGACACAGGAGAAACTTCAAAATCCTGCCTTAAGCAAACTTCTGTGTCTGCTTTTCTGTAATCTTTAAGCCTGTCTCTGTGCACAGATAGGGTAGCATTTCCTCTGGGGATCTCAATGTTGAAAACAAAATTTAAATCCTATTAAATAACATTTAAAGAATGTGAATCCTCTCAGTCAGGAGCCAGGAGTCCGAAAAGCACAGGCTTCTGTCAAAGATTCTACCTTGACTGGCTACCTTTCTACTCCCATATAAATCTGTCCGGCAGAAGCTATATTTAAAGAAGACAGATGGAAAGGATTTTGCCAGTTTCACGTATGCAAAGCTATATATCTGTCTTAGTTCAGATTAACAAGATGTTTTGTAACTAGATGATGTCACCTTAGCTCCAGCAGAATGTTCAGCATGGGAATGGACACAGGAAGCAGCCATATTCAAAATCTTAATGAATTTATAAAACACGACCAAGAAGATAAACTAGGAGAAAACATTGTGGAAAGAATTCACTAGATCACTGTATAGAAAAGGAAATAAATGACATAGAGCAGAATGCTAAATGATTATCTTCAGTCAGTGAAAGTGTGCAAAGTTTAATTTTTAAATTTATATCGCTATTATATTTAAAAATATTTTTAAATTGGTTTAGGATTAAGTGAATTTGAACACTTAGTCCTCAAGTGTTACCTTGATTTTTATGGTAAATTTATTTTGAGCTATTAGTGTGGGGATTATCAAAAGCAAATTAAATGAAACATGTTTTGTAGGATCAATTTCTGTTTCAGGCATTAAATGTTACTTAGCATGGAACAAATTTGAATCAAAATGAGTAGATATAAAAAATAAAAATCAGACTGATGAATGAGGGCAGTGGACAGGCAAAGGGTAAAATCTTAGTTGCAGGAATCAGAAAAGAGAATATGACATATAATCAAAGATGAGGAATGATCTGAGAGACATAAATTTACTGCTGATTCAATGTTCACTGCTTAGTTGTGAATGTGGAAAAGATACTTGAATGGTTAGTATACTGGCTATATGTTTATTTTTTCCTTTAAGATTTTTATTCAAATTTGATAAATCTAACAAGCATGTATAGTAGATTTTTTTTTATCAAGGAATCTAGCAAAAATTTAAATAAAATTGAAATACAGCATACATTAAGGAAATCCTGACTATAATATTCAGACAGTTCCATATGACTATATTGCATTCTGCAATATTGGAGAAAAAAAGGAAGAACAGAATAAATTAGTTTTGGTTTTTTTTTTCCTCACTGAAGTTAGATGAGACTATCCTGGATTTGAAAGTCAATTTGAGGGTAAATATTCATGTTCTACTATTGATTCCAGTGTAGAAGCTGTAGCACATTTTTTAAAAATTATTATTATGTTAATCACCATACATTACATCATTAGTTTTTGATGTGGTGTTCCATGATTCATTGTTTGCGTATAACACCCAGTGCTCCATTCAATATGTGCCCTCTTTAATACCCATCACCAGGCTAACCCATCCTCCCACCCCCCTCCCCTCTAGAACCCTCAGTTTGTTTCTCAGAGTCCATAGTCTCTCATGGTTCGTCTCCCCCTCTGATTCCCCCCCTTCATTCTTCCCCTCCTGCTATCTTCTTTTTTTTTCTTTTCTTTTTTTTCTTTTTTTTTTTTTTTATATGCTTAGCACAGACAGAATGAGTTAATTATTGCTGGTTCTTCCTTTTAGGTTTAGAGAAGATTTATAATTCATTGTCTCCACACTCAAGTCTGCAAAAATGTAACTGTATTTATTTCTCTGTTAGTATTACTCACTTAGCTTTTGAACCCCATTTTCTGCCCCACAGCAATATCAAATTAAACTTGCCTATTAAAAGTAACTTGGTTACTTCCAGATTCCTGCTTTTCCTTGCCTTTGGTGGAATCTGTGTTCAGCAGAAGCTTATGTAACATCATAGTTACTGGGCAATGCCATGTGATTTCACATGTTCTTCCTTGATCATTTTTATGGCCAGTGTCGTGGGGACACTTTCTGCCTAGTGTTGCCTCTGTTCCCACTGCACCCACTGCTGTTGTAACTTATACTTATCAGCAAGGTCAGTTCATGGTGCTTTGTCCCAAGGAGGTTGGCCATTTCTGCCTGCATCTCTCTCGCCTAAGCTTCTGCTTTGACATATAGTAATGACACAAGCCTCTTGAGGTGTGAATCAACCCCCAACCTATCTCCAGCTCTGGCAAGCATAAGTCCTTAGCAAAATGGTATATACCCTTCCCCACCATCCACACACCCGGGTGCACATGATAGCCAGCATTCTCTGCTATTGCCTGACTCCTCCACTGGGGCATGTGGGAACCCTTGGATACCCTTCACACAATATGGAACCCAGGGGAAATTTCAGGATGAAGGAGGAAGAGATACTATGTCAGACTCTTTCATGACCTATCTTATCGAAATTTCTCCTCTGTTTTGTCCATATCAACATGGTCTATGGCCCACTGAGGGTCTTCATACTTCCAGGGTTCCAGGCAAAGGGGAGGCCTGATTCCTCTTCCCTATCAATTCCTTAACCCATCAGGTCAGGTCCTGTATTCCAAGACCTCATATTAAAAAATTAAATACTGAATGAGAGCCGAGGATAAGACTATATCAAGGCTCCATTAGTTCAGTTCGCTTTCTCCCTTCTCACATTCTCTCTATCCACTCGCCACTTTTTCAGTCATATATATATATGAGTCAATATATATTGGCAGCAGGAAAACTGATCCTATGTCCTATCTTGTGTTCTTCTCTGATTGTTAATAACCTCATCATCCAGAAATTCAGATTCTGTATCATGAGCTGATTGGAGTTAAACCAAGCCAAACCAAGCCCTTTGTGAAAATTCAAAGTGAATTTTTCTTTCTCTCAAGTGTCTAGTTATTACAAATCAAAAATTGTTTGCCTTCAGTCTATCATGCCTGATGTGAGATTAAAATCCATTCAACTCAACAGATATCTTTGTTCTGGTCTATAACCTATTCCTCCTGAAGCAATGAACACCTGTGATTAAATGGGTTGGGAATGTTAGACTAAGCAGGAACAACAGTGACTACAGAGATCAAAGCTACTGGTTAATATTTCAGAAATTTCATCCAGACACAGACATGCTGACTATTGAAAATAACCAAAAAGAAACTGCTTTTTTTAAATGGGGCTTTTGCTTGTTCCTAAATGTAAATTAAATAAGAGTATGCTGTTTTTACTGGTATTTCCACAGCTTTATTTTGAGCTTGGCATCAATAATTTATACATATAAATATAGCAAAATTTCTTCTCTCAAAGAGCACGCATACAATAATAAAAATTACATTACAATGTCAAGAAAGAACTTTCTTCTTGTTTCTATTTTCTGGACTCAATACAGCTGAAAAAATATTGTCCATATTTTTATACCCTTGGAAGAACTGCTAGGGGAGGAAATTTCAAACTCTCCTGCTGCTGATTGGGTAGCTCACATGGTTAAAAGCAGACACATACAGGATCATATTTATTGGGGGATGGAGTTTGGTACATAATATATGCTTTTATAGTTGATTCACAGAAAAAAGAAAAGAATCAAAGCTTTCTCTGGATTCTTATTTCCATTAGGTAAGCATGCCCAACTTCTAGAGACAGTCTGGAAGAGTCCATATAGAAGCTTGGAGATACAGGAAGGAATGAAGAACAATAGAAATGTTAACTATATGAGTAAACATAAATTAATACTAATAATGCTAATATTGTTTTCTGGATATTAAAATGGGCATAGAATTGAGATACATGACAAATATTAATAAAGCAAGGATGCATATTATGACTTCTTGGATAATCAATAAAGTCACAGTAAAATATATGTAAGTGTCATACTAACAGAAAAGAAAAATGTTATAACAGTTAATCTGTAAAAAAGAAGGCAAGAAAAATAATTGGTACAAATAAAGAGCAGTAGTAAAATGGAGAGTTAAACTCAATAGTGTCCCCATTGACAATTACCATGAATAGATTACTTCAATTAAATGTACAAGTTGCCAAACTGGATTAAGAATAAACAACTATATGCTCTTAGAAAATCATGATTGGTGACTATAGGTAAAAAGTTTAAGGAAAAAAAAAAAAACAGCAAAAAGCCCACACGAACACTAACCATAGAAAACTGCTATTTGCTGCATTGACATTAGACAAAGGAGACTGGCTTTAGGGACATGACATGATAAATAAAGAATGGATTTACCAAGAAACTATAACAATTCTAAATGCAATTATACATTATATATATATATATAAATATATATATATACACATATATAATATGTATATATGAACATTTGCTTTTAGATATAATTTATATTTATAATATCATCGAATTTATAATATGCACCACATATAAATGATGTAAGTCACATAAAGCAAAAATTCAAAGAACTGAAAGAGAAAGAAAACCATCCATAATCATTGGGGAGATTTTAATACATATATAGTACATATTATTTTGGGATATTTGCTAAAAATTGAACATATTGGGCCCTAAGAAAGTTTCAACAAACTTCTGATGAGTTAAATCCTGACATATGATCTCTGAACATAATATAAATTTGAAATTATTTAGCATAAATTCTTTTTTCACAGTAGAATTAATCTAGAATGAGCTTGAAAACAAGATTAAAATCACTAAACGTTTTTTGTTTATTGTTTACTGAGGTCTTTGTGTCAATTCATTTTTTTTGAATATACTTTTTATTTTAGAATGTTTTTAGATTTATAGAATTATATTGAGGATAGTACCAGAGTTCCTATAGACCCCGTATGCAGTTTCTTCTATTATTAACATCTTACATTAGTACAGTACATCGGTCACAATTAATGAACTGATATTGATATAGTATTAGAAACCAAAGTCCATACTTTATTCAAGTGTTCCAGCTTTTTCTTAATGTCCTTTTCTTTTCCAGGATTACATTCAGAATACTACATTACATTTTAGTATTCATGTCTCCTTAGGCTCCCCTTGGTTGTGACAGCTTTTCAGACTTTCCTTGTTTTGGATGACCTTGACAATGTTGAGGAGTACTGGTCAGGTAATGTGTAGACTGTATCTTTACTGGCAGTTGTCTGAAATATTTCATGTGATTAGACTGAAGTTACAGGTTTGGGGAGGAAGACTGGAGAGGTGAATTGTCATTCTCATCAGTTCATATCAATATGACTTACCATGTTGATGTTAGCCTTGACCACCTGGGTTGAGGTAGTGTTCATCAGATTTCTGCACTGTAAAGTTATTCTTTTTCCTCACCTTCCCACACTGTGCTATGTAGGAGAAAATCACTATGTGCCGCCCAAACTTAAGGAATGAAGAGCTATACTGTATTTTATTAAGGGTAGAGTAATTACATCAATGATTTGAAATTCTTCTGAATGGGAAATATCTCTCTTCTCTCCATTTATTAAATTACTCAATAATTTGTTTACATCAGTATGGACTCAGGAGTATGTATTTTATACTTTAGGTTAAAATCCAATACTGCTTTATTTATATTATTGCTCAAATTGTTCCAGTTTTGGACCACGGAAGCTCTTTCCGTTGATTCCTTTGTCACTTAGACGTACTCCATCATTATTTGTTGCATGTTTGTTCATCTTTAGGACCTTTTTACTTTCTGTCACCACAAAATGCTACAGGATCATCTTGTATATTTCCTACCCCAGTCCTCAAAGTCATCCATTTCTCCAAGGAGCCCTGGCTTTGGGGCATAAGTAGTATCAGAAACCAGTATCTGGGCACTTGGTATGCCTGTGGGACTAGGATATTGTTACTTTCAGGTCCTCCCAGCTGAAAGAACAAGGAGATACCAGTTTGTATGCTGGCCCATGTATATATTCATGTATCTAAATATTTCAATTTGAAACTGTGTCAAGCTAAACAAGACTTCATACTGATGTATCGAACTCTAAATCATTATCACAAGAATGATTCTAAGACCTTCCTCTTGGTTTTCTCTAACCTCCTACTGCAGCAGTGAAAAACCCATCTTCTACCATCTACTATTTACTTAATTGTTCAATTTAAGTATAGACTAACAATGTTTTCAGAATTGTTAAATAGCACCCCATAGGATAGAAAAACTTTATCAACTATAGTAAAATGTTTACATACTCTTCCTTTTGCTTTATTCTTATAAATTCCACTTATTTCCAAAGTTACTGAGGTCAGCACCTTATCCCCCCACCCTCTTCAGTGAGGTTGTTTCATACATTTGTCATACATTTAGATTCTTTTCTCTTATTCTGAATTCCATCTTGGGATTTTGAATTTTTTAAACTTTATATACATTAAAATTCACTCGTGCTATAAAGTTCTAGGTTTTGGTAATGTTTGATTTATTGTATTTACCATTACAGTATGCTACAGAATGATTTCACTGCCCTAAAATATCTGCTGTACTTCACCTCTCACCCCTGAACCCCTAGGAACCACTGATCTTTTCACTATCTCTATATTTTTGCCTTTTAAGAAAGTCATATTATTAGAATTGTATAGCATGTAGCTTTTTCAGGCTGGTTTCTTTTACTTATCTGTATGATTTAAGATTCATCAGTGTGTTTCTGTGGCTTCATAGCTGTATGAGCACTTACCTTATAACAAAGGCAGCAATGCCGAGCAGGGCTGATAGAAAGGCCTTGCTAGTGAATGGTACTGGGTCAATGAATTACACAGATTATAGTTCTAAAATGTGAAAGGCCAAACAAACTTCTGAAGATACAGAAAAATATTCTCACAACCTTGAATTAGAAAATACTCATAAAAAATTAACCATAAGGGGGAAAAGTTGATGAACTAAATTAAATTGTAAAGTTTCTGTCAATCAAAACACAGCATTCAGAGAGTGAAAAAGCAAGCTACAGAGCAAACAGTGAATTTACAACTCATATATGTGATAGAATTTATATCCAAAATGAAAAAGGACTCTATGGATTAAAAAGGAAAAGAAAGGCTTCCAATATAATGATTGACAAAATAGTTGAACAGGCACTTCAATAAAAGAAGACATCCAATTAGTTAATAAACATAGAAAAAGATGCTCAACCTCATTACTAGTAGGGGAAATACTGATTAAAAGAGAGATTAATGAGATACTGTCACACTCACCACTGAGTCACTGCCTAATTAAAAGAATGATGGTACCAAGTATTGGTAGACACATGAAATATCAGGAACTCTCATACACTGCTGGAGGGAATGTAAATTGTTACAGCTTTGAAATCCAGTTTGGCTTATCTTCTGAGGTTGATCATGTAGTCTGTGACCCAGTAATTTCAATCTTCGGTATAAACTCAACAAGAAGTTTGCATATGCATACCAAGAGTCTTATATGAGAATATACATAGCTGAAATATTCTTAATAGCCCAAACTAGAAGAAAACCCAAATATTAGGAGTAGAATAGATTAAAAAACTGAATGGTATGTTAATAAAATGGAATAATATGCAAGAATGAAAATGAATTAACTGCAGCTACAAAGAGCAACATTTCATAAATATAATGTTGAAGAAGCCAGATATAAAATAAAACACACCTTAAACAAGATATATATCTACATTAGAACCAAGGATGTGCTCACACAGATAAAAACCATGTGAGGACACAGTGAGAACATGGCCATCTATAAGCCAGGGAGAGAGACCTTAGAAGAAACTCCTTCATCTTGGACTTCTGGCCTGCCAAACTATGAGAAAATAAATTTATGTTATTTAAGCCACCCAGTCCTAGCATTTTGTTTTGGAAGCGCAAGCAAATCCAATACAGATTATATGTTTTATATAGACAAAATATACAATGTTAAAAATCGACCAAACTACTCTATAGCTTTGGAAGTCAAGATAGTTGTTAGTTCTCAGGAAAAGAGAGAGTAGTGACTTGGAAGAGGCCCAAGAAAGGTTCCTGGACAATATAGATATTCCATTTGCAATAATTCATTTAGCTCTTTGCATATTTTGTGCATTTTTGGAATACATGTTATATGTTAACAGAAATATGTATATTATCTACATCTATCTATCATCTATCATTTATCTATCTATCTATCATCTATCATCTATCTGTCTCATAGGAACAGCAATATCGTAGGACTTTAAGAGCACTCATTCTGTACTTAGGGTCTATTTCAAGATTTAATACAGATTTATCTTGGAAAAATAAACCAGATCAGTAAGCTCAGGATATTATGAAAAGAGAAGCATAACTGTGTATCTGATCTTCCAAGTATTCACATACATTTAAAAGCTACATTACACATCTATTAGACCACACCAATAGGTGTTTTGATCAATAATATATATTTGCCAATTCTAGTGTTTAAAATATTTCATAAATCATGTGCAAGAATTACTAACTAGTGGGAATGGGTATGTAATAAAATAAATAGTACTAAAAAACTAATCCATTATTAATAATTACTTTACATCCCAACTTTATGGCAAAATTGAAATAAATGTCAGGTAGATTTTCTTAAACAAATTAGAGCTTAACGTATTAAAATATTTTCTAAAATCTGACATGGATATTAACATAATCAGGTGGCAAGGGATTTTCTAGTCATTAATATAATGTAAGATATTGAAGAAAAATGTTTGATATAGTCAAAAACATAAACTAAATTCCAAACAGCAACCTGAGTAATAGCTTTTTATATGCATGAATGAGACATGATAATGTCCTTAACATTTAAAGAGTTTATACAAGAACCAGTATAGAGTAGAATTTCAGAGCTCTGATTTAAGAGTAGACAAGTTTGAACTGCAGCTTAACTACACGTTAGCCATTTTACCATGGAAAAGTTACTTGATCTCTTTAAATATTAATACCTCATGTATAATGTAGGTATAATAAGTATCAACTTCTTAGTTTTGTGAGAAAGATCAAATAAAGTAATGCAGTACTTGGCACGTTGTAAACATTCAGCTATTATTGATACTATCTCAATTTCTATTATTATGTTATAAATCAATATGTATTTCCACCATAGTAGTAAAGACATAAACATAATATTCCATTTTTCTTGTCAAAGTGGTTTAGGTACAGAAAGGAAAAAAATATTATGTTGTATTGATGATATAGTACAAATTGCTGCAAGTTTCTAATACTTAATTTAGTCGAGAACCTGAAGAATGTTATGTTCTTTTTTCCAGGGATGTGACTTCTATTGCATTTTTAAATCTAATCTGGTTCCTTCTTAGACAGCCTCTTATTTGGTTTGACTGTCCTATTTGCCTCTGTGTCCATCATTTCCTTTGTTGTTTTAAAATATTCATCCTGCTTCTTTTTTCTTTTTATCTTGAGATCTTTTCTAGTCTGGTTTTAGGTTGCTAATTCAATGTCTGTATTTCAAATTTTCTCATTATTGCTTTTAATATAAGTTATAATTTTTCTTTTTAATACTTTTCTCATCCCTTTTCATCTTATTTTCATTGCTACCAATTATGTTACCTGATTCACTTGTTTTATCAACTCACATTTATCTGATATTCCCCCCTCCCTGCCTTCCTACGTTTTTTCTTTCTCCTTTTTTTTCTATAATGCAGATACAATCTAGATTATTCTTTGGCTTTCTGTTGTAAATATTTATCCAACACTGGTCTTGCTGTGTAGTTTTAGAATAGTTTCTGTCTTCAAGTCACAGAATATCTTTTGAATCCAAATGTTGGATTTTTCTGTTTATTGATTCTTGAATTAACAGTAGCCTCTCAAGTTCTGATATTTGTGCCTAAGACAGTGTCAGTAGATTACTTTCCCCTGCATTCCATTGCTGTTTACTTGAACAAAGTACCAACCTCTCAGATCTCAAACCACATAATACGCTGAAGTATACCACTGCACAAAATTTTAAGTGCCTGATACATTATTAAGGTAGTTTAACTCTGTTAATATGATAAATCTGATTTTGCCTAGCCAATTCACTAATTTTGAAAAATATGATATATTTTGACTGTATAGAGTATATAAAAAGTATTCAAATATACTGTTCCTGGAGCTCTTAGGACTAATCTTCATGAACAATTCCTTTTGTCTTTACACTTACAGTTCCCAAACTGTTTTCCAAAGTTTCTTAGGTCAGCCCTTCATAGAACCTATTTCACTGAAGTTGTATCATATAATTTAAAAGTTATATTCAGTGGTCACATTTTGGGTTAGTGCATGTATGCACGCATGTGTATTTATTTTTTATACATCAGTATTCCCTTTTGTGATGCGTAGTCCTTTGGGTTTTGATAAATGTATACAGTCATGGATCCACCACCTCAGCACCATATAGAACAGTGCCATCAGTCTAAAAGTTTTCATGTTCATCCTCTTCATAGTCAACTTCCCTACCCTATCAATCCCTGGCAACCACTGATCTGCTTTCCATTCTGTAGTTGGTTTTTTGTTTTGTTTTGTTTTTGTAGAATGTCAAATAGAAAAAGGGATCATGCAATGTGTAACCTTTTGAGTCCAGATTCTTTCACCTAGTAAAATGCGTTTAAGATATATCCATGTTGAATGAATCAATAGCTCATTCCTTTTTATCGATGAATGATACTGCATCCTGTGCATGTACTGCAATTAGTTTACTTATTCCTCTTTTGAAAGACATCTTGGTTGCTTCTAGTTGTTAGTGCTTATGAATAAAGCTACTGTAAACTTTCACGTACACGTTTTTGTGTGAACATAAATTTTTAATTCATTTGTATGAATACCTAGGTTTAGGATTGCTGTATTGCATCGGCCTATGCACAACTTAAAAACAACAAAACCTTGCCAACTTGTTTTCGAAAGTGGCTATTCAATTTTGCATTCCATTGCTACTGAATGGGAGTTCCTTTTGTTCGACATCCTTGTCTGCATTAGGTATTGTTGGTTTTTTGGATTTTAGTCTTTCTAATAGGTATATAGCTGTACTTCATTATGATTTTAATTTTTATTTTGTTATTACAATCTGTTGATTGTCTTTTCATGTGTTTGTCATCATATATCTTCTTTGGCAAAGTATCTTTCAGATCTTTTGCCTTTTATTTTTTTTTTAAGATTTATTTATTTATTTTAGAGAGAGAGAGTGCACAGGAGTGGGAGGGGCAGAGGGAGAGGGAGAAAGAATCTGAAGCAGACTCTGCATGGAGCCTGGAGCCTGACGTGGGGCTCGATCTTACAACCCTTAGATCATGACCTGAGCTGGAACCAAGAGTTGGATGCTTACCTGACTGTGCCACCCAGGTGCTCCTTTTGCCTTTTTTATTAGGGTGTTCATTTTTCTAGATGTTTTCATTTGACCTTCTAATATCCTAATATCCCCAAAGCGGTGAGAAAGATCATGTAGATATGTCTGGATCATGTTACTCCCATTCTTAAAACCCCACTCACAATGTTCCCATTGCACTAAGTATAAAATACAAAATTATAAACATTCTTGCATTCTTCTTCAGTATCTCATGGGCTGTTTCTCCTACCTCACAATCCTCTTACCACACTTGCTTTGAATTCTTCAAATATTCAGTCTTTCCCAATTCAAAGAGTTAGAACATATTTATCCCTGAGAAACACCCACTCTTCATATTTTATATTTCAGTTTAAATATCACTGCTTCTGAGAAAGTCTCCATAATCACACAAAATAAAAAGATCCATATATATATACTTTCATTGATTATACTATCTTTATTTACTTATTTTTAAAGTTTATAATATTTGTCCTATCAACTAAGCTTCAGGAGGTAAGCTCTAGGAAGTCAGGGACTTATCATTGTGTATCCTTTAAAAAGCCAGGCAAACAATCCTTATTCAGTGAATACTTCTTACACAAGTGAATTAACTTAATGGAATGGTAACAAGACGATGATACAAATGTTGAAAAGTATTCATGTTGATAGGGATTCGAATTTGATCTTAATAATGTATAAATATGCATATCTCTCCCATAAGAGTTTGAGTCTTCTTGAAGTCCAAAATATTCTTCTTTAGTAGGCAAAAGGCATTAATGCAATCAAGGTGATCTGTAATGTGTGCCTTCTGCTTCAAGAAAACCCCAGTAAGAATGATTTATCTTAGTGGTTCTGACCTGATTAACTATTGTAACAGTCAAAATAATTCTTCTTATAAGTTGGAACGTTGTAGGAAAGTCTCATATCTTTTTTAATTGAGATATAATTGACATATGGCATTATATTAGTTTAAGGAGTACAAATAATGACTTGATATTTGTATATGCTGCAAATGATCACCACATTAAGTCTAGTTTCCCCTGTCACCATATAAAGTTACATAATATGCAATATAATATTATTGACTATATCCACTAAGCTGTACATTACATCCCTATGATTTATTCATTTTATGACTGGAAGTTTATACCTGGTGACTCCCTTCTCCCGTTTTGACCACACTCCCAACTCCATTCCTCTGGCAACTACTAATCTGTTACCTGCATCTTTGAGTTTTGTTTTGTTGGTTCTTTTTGTTGTTGTTGTTTCACATATAAATGAAATCATACAGTATTTTTTCTTTTTCTATCCAACTTATTTCATTTAGCATAACATCCTCAAGGTCCATCCAT
The DNA here is from genome assembly GCF_011800145.1 of Mirounga leonina. Taxonomy (NCBI): domain Eukaryota; kingdom Metazoa; phylum Chordata; class Mammalia; order Carnivora; family Phocidae; genus Mirounga; species Mirounga leonina. The sequence continues at coordinate 58,726,827 of NW_023270415.1, read as the reverse complement.
GTTGTTGCAAATGGAAAGATTTCATTCCTTTTTTATGGATGAATAAATATTCCATTGTGTGTATATATTACATCTTCTTTATTCATTTATCCATAAATGGACACTTAGAGGCTTTCATATCTTGGCTATGGCAAACAATGCTGCAATAAACATAGGGGTGCATATATCTTTTTGAAATAGTATTTTCATTTCCTTTGGATAAATACCCAGAAGTGGACCTGCTGGATCATATGGCAGTTCTATTTTTAATTGGGGGGGGGACCTCCATACTGTTTTACATAGTGGCTGCACCAATTTACATTTCCACCAACAATGCACAAAAATTCCCTTTCTCCATGTCCTTGTCAACAACACTTGTTTTGTTTGTTTGTTTGCTTGTTTTGTTTTATTTTTTGTCTTTTTGATACTAGCCATTCTGGCAGGTGTGAAATGGTATCTCATTGTGGTTTTTATTTGCATTTCTCTGATGATTAGTGATTTTGAGCATCTTTTCATGTGTCAACAGACATCTGTATGTTTTCTTGGGAAAAATGTCTATTCAGATCCTTATCTTTGCCTGTTTGGATTTTTGTTGCTGTTGTTACTGAGTTATATAAGTTCTTCATATATTTTGGATATTAATCCAAATTAATATATTAATATATGATTTGCAATTATTGTCTCCCATTCAGTAGGTTACTTTTTAATTTTGTTGATGGTTTCTCATTATATTGGTTTTTAAGGACTGATTTTAATCAGCTGCAATCTCAAGTTCCATTGTGCATGTGCTCCCATTCCAAGAAGTAAAAGCCTTAGCTGGTGTTGAGGTCTCAGCCTTGCTGTACTCATATTTAGAGTGATTCACAAATATGAACATCTAAACATCATTTTTTATTATCATGGTCAAAATAAAAATAAATTTATCATGGTAAAAGTTCATGGTCAAAGATATATAGCTGTAAGATTACTTGTTTTCTATAGGTTTTGATAACCATGAAGAACTTTTGTATAATCAATAATTTCTAGAAGTACTTAACTTCATCCTATCACTAACACCATATCTCAGCAAACCTCCAACCAGCAAACCTTCCACATATAAGTTGAATTTACTAACACTTAAATCTATTAAAATACCCTTTTTTGTAGGTGCTTTTTATACAGAATAAAAACACGACTTTAATATATGGGGTAGAGCCCTGAAATAAATGTTTGAATTTGAATGGCAGGCTTGGCACTTGACTGTATAGACTAGTCTCAAAAAGCACAAAATTAGTGACAATAGTAAGTAAACATGATAGTGATGTGTGGTGCTTTAATTTATGTTTAACTACCCTGCAAATAAAAATTTTCAGCTTCATTTGACCATGTCAAAACTAAGTTCAAAAGTGGAATCATAATGTGTCAAAGAAATCATTCAAAATAAGAGAAAAAAAGAACAGAAATATTCTTTAGTCTTGCATAAATAATATATATTTAAACAGAAAAAAACCTATTTTACTGAACTTGCACTTTCCAAACCAAATACATAAACTCTATTCCTACTTCTCCCTATTACTAGTCAGTATGTCCTATGAAGATTATTTTCCAACAATTTTTCCAGTCACATCAACAATGCTTTCTTATTGGTCTCCTAAGCTACTGCAGTACTCTCGTGCATTCCTTGACTACATTTTGGCATTATTTTACAAAATGTGTTCTATGATTGCTTGTCATTGAAATGTATGGTTGACCAAAAAAAATTCGATAGTTAAAAATTGTGTAAGGTGCTGCCATACATTCTCCCTTTCCTGGAAATTTGTGATCCACTGTAGCACATTAAAATCTCTGAGATGTCCTGCTGGGCCCCCAGATCTGCTGTCTTTATTTTGGTTTGCTCCAGAAAAAACTGGTAAAGAAGAAGCAGGTAAATATAAGGAGAAAGTTGCCATGGAGAAGTAAATAGCTACTGACTCTCTTAGTTCCTCCAGTTGGCCCATCTAGGTCTGGCAGCCCATATGGGTTGAGGCATTTGCCAGGTCAGAGGAGTGAGAGCAGGAAACTCACTACATGTTATATCCGTAACCTTATCAGTACCCAGAGGCAACTTACGCCATCCTAAGAAACGGTTACAATACTGTTTCTCAGCAAGGCACATCTCATTGCTCTAATGGCTTGATTCTACACCTTGAACATCTTGCTGTGTCAGCACAAGACATATCTCCATAGATCTACTTCCTCAAAATAGGGCTAAGAGTTTTCCATTTTTAATCTCATAGGTGATTTTATTACACATTGCCTGTTAGAGCTCTAAAGTAAAGCAATTTAATTTTGTTTAATCCAGAGTTCCCAAACAGATCTGACTAGAGAACCGTTTCTTTCCAGCTTTCAACTAGTGTCTGGAGTAAATACCATGTGGGGAATTACTGAGCTACAATGATCTCTCCCTACCACATAAATTTTACTAAGAATAATGGATTCAAAGAGCTGAGACACCATTTGCGTGATTTCTGTGGGCTAAAATCACAAAATTGCAGCTGAATGTTTTTTTTATGGTGCATATTTTAATAAGAACACAGCACAACAGATACTAATATAAAGCTAAATATATAAGGTAGAATGTGGCTTTTGGTAGCAGCTCCTATTTCTCTTCCTTAAGGAACTTGTAACAATATTTAACCAGTGGGTCTAACTAAGAAAAGAGTTCCAATACAATTCCAGATCTTTCTATGAATGTTTCATTCAGTTTTGTGTTGGGATTTTTTTTTTTTTACCAAACCAATGTTTGCTGAAATTTTTAGCATTTTACTTGCATTTGTTCAGTTATTTCTAAAAGTACTAAGACCATCTACTCCCACACTGCCTACTTTTCTTTTCTTCCCTCATTGCTTCATGAACTGATTTCAGTAAGTTGGTATGTATTCTCCTATAACTCTGTAGTTAGGTAATTACATCCCAAATATACCTATATGTACTTTGTATTTGTTTTAAATAAATGGATTACATACTATAAATGACTGGAATATTTCTTAGCAGCTTATCATTGAAATTCAATAGATATAATTAAGCATGGTTTGCATGTCATAGCATTGTGGAATATTATGTAATGATAACACGACTAGTGGGAATATAGAGGAAAGTATACTTACACATTGTAGAATAAAATGGGAATTGATACATTTTTTTTGGAGAGAGATCTGATATCCATTAAAAAGATAAATGTGCAATGCTTTGATCATATATATATATATATATATATATACGCATTCTACAATATAATTTGTGAGGGTGACACAAAAACTATTAATTAAATGCATAGTAGTGATTATGTTTTTAAAAATTGTGGTGCAGTAGTGTTTTAACTTGATGTTACCTTTCTCTTGACTCTATCCTTAAGTTTACTTTTAAAAGAAACCTTTCTGACTTAACATGTTGCTAAAACAACAACAACAACAACAACAACAAACCCATGTATTTCTTCTCTAACTTTCCACTAAAATTGGTAGAAGGGCATCATGTCAAACCCAGAAATTGCACTACTGGGTATTTACCCGAAAGACACAGATGTAGTGAAAAGAAGGGCCATATGCACCCCAATGTTCATAGCAGCAATGTCCACAATAGCCAAACTGCGGAAAGAGCCGAGATGCTCTTCAACAGATGAATGGATAAAGAAGAGACGGTATATGTATATATATACACACACACACATATATACAATGGAATATTACTCAGCCATCAGAAACGATGATACCCAACTTTTACATCAACATGGATGGGACTGGAGGAGATTATGCTAAATGAAGTAAGTCAAGCAGGAAAAGTCAATTATCATATGGTTTCACTTATTTGTGGATCATAAGGAATAGCATGGTGGACATTAGGAGAAGGAAGGGAAAAATAAAGGGGGGGGGAATCGGAGGGAGAGATGAACCATGAGAGACTATGGACTCTGAGAAACAAACTAAGGGTTTTAGAGGGGAGGAGGGTGGGGGGATGGGTTAGCCCGGTGATGGGTATCAAAGAGGGCACATACTACATGGAGCACTGGGTGTTATATGAAAACAATGAATCGTGGATCACTACATCAAAAACAAATGATGTATTATATGGTGACTAACATAACATTAAAAAAAAAAAAAGGCAGTTGAATATGTAAGTTTAGGACTCAGAAATGAGCCCAGGGATGAATATTCAAAGTTAAGACATTTCTAGGGTCTTGGTAACATTCTGTTTTAGGGTTACAGTTACCTAGATGTGTTTGTTTTTTTTTTAATTTGGGGGAGCTGCACAGTTATGGTTTATGTACTTTTCTCTATGTATGTTAACCTCAATAAAATATAAATTAATACAAAAATTGACCTGCTTCTAAAGTTTGACTCCCCACAGTATACTGGGTTTAAAAAACATAATAGACTGTGCATTGCCCGTCTCTTCTTTTTTATCTTCTAATTATAAACATGCTCCTAATTGGCAACCATTTTGGCAGGAGAGTGGGGAAATTTAGATCTAGATCAGGGTTTCTCAACTTCAGCATTATTACCTTTTTTTTTTTTTCTGAATAATTCTTTGTTGTGGGAGGTTATCCTGTACATTGTAGACTATTTAACAGCATCCCTGGCCTCCATCCACTGGATGCCAGTAGCATCCTCCCAGTTGGAGTAATGAAAAATATATACAGACATTGTCAAAAGTCCCCTGGAGAGGAACACTGCCCCTGGTTGAGAATAACTGGTTGAGGCAAACTAGATATGACAAAGAAGAAAGTTTGGGCAGAGCCCAGAGTGATGAAATTAGATCATTATCAGGATTAAAACTCAGAAGGTAAACATGCTGAAAACTGGTCATTGAAGGGAATTAGATCCAATTTCAGAAAGCTTAACAAAATTCCAGGAGCAGAATTTATACTCGGGGTTTATAATAGCATCAGTGTCCTCAGTCACAAAACCAGTATTTGAAATTCCAAGAGAAGACTAAATTGCCATGTAGCATTCCTTTGACAAAAGAAAGACCCATAAACTCACCATTATGATAACTGATTGCATATATTTCTGACATATAACAATGCATACTCTTTAATCTTAAAAAGCAATATTTGCTTTTCTAACTTCATCTGCATTTGGTCAATTTTAGCCTTCTTGGGTATTGTGAAGTGTACTCACGATTTTCAGGAGCAATATTTCATGCACACAATAAAGTTATCCTTTATAATTAAGTAAGCTCTTAGGTGAACAGTTCTTAGGTAGGTGTGCTAATATTTCATACCAGCTACTATGGTGAATGGAGTAACCCCTAATTATTTCTTATTTCCTGCAGCATCTTTAATGGAAAATGTCATCCATCAGCTACTGTACAATGTTTTGATCTAAATGGTTGGATTAACCAGAGTGACCCTGGAAAGTAAAGAAATGAATGCATGAGTGAGGGTGTAACTGCTGGCAATTTGTTAAGATTTTTATAGCTCATATAGTTAAAATTCCCCCATATTAATATGAACTGTTGTGCTTTAAGGATTAAGTGTTTTCATCAGAGATTGCTCCTGTTGTGTGAAATGTCTTCAGGAGACAAACTATGCATAATGCAAAACCTTGTGAATGAGGTATTTACTATTACAGATGAGCAGCAGACTGCCTCTTAGATTTACAGAGTAACTGCTGAGCAACATACCCACAGATGCAGGCAGGATTAAATTTATTGGGCTCCTTCAGGGGTGAGAGACATACTTAGAACATTTTATATGTAATATGGCTTGAATTAATATATGCTTTTAATTAGTCTAGCTTTCAGAAAACCTGAGAGAACATCAAATCCCTGTTTGGGCACAAAGAATGTTTAAGCAAATGCACTGTCAAAACAATACTACTATGATGTTTTTACTAGATATTATGCTGTATCTCAATTAGAACATTTATCTTATGGATATTATAAAGCTAGCAGCAGTATCTTTCAAGCTGCACAAAGCATCATCTATTGAAAACATGTTTTGGGGAAACAAGCGATGCTTAGGCTTAGCATGTGTTCTCCATTCTCTATTTTTCTTTGCCTTCCCCACCATAGTAATTTTACATCTACATTGAAGATATTTTGCCCAGATATTAATATTCCTGAGTTTTCTGTTTTGCTATAGAAAGGGTAGGGAAAAAATGTATAGGAAAATCTCAGTTGACAAAACCTTTCAGTCAGCCCCATGTAGATTTACTAGTCCACATTAAGAGACCTTGTCTATTCAGACTCTCTGGATTTATCATGTATACACATATAGGGTTTTAGGAATTACAAGGTTTTCTGAGAGTTCTGGCTCTTCATGTGATTGGATGATCATCTGTGTGTGAAGTGTCGGACGTGATCAGAGCGCAGGGGAAATATTTCAGCATCTCAGTCATGTGCCAAGACAAGTTCCAGGTCTTGAATAAATCTTCCCTGCGTAAACAGACTGTCCAAGGCAAATTCAATACAATTCAAATTGTTTTGTAATTTCCATGGCTACAAGTGGAGATAGGGGATTTTAGGGGGACAGCCTATTTTTTTTTCAATGCTTTATAAGATTTACCAGTCTTTTGTGATCATAGATACTTTGCTGTGGTAATGAGAATAGCCTCTAGGCCAAAGCTGGCCCTGAAGTCTTTAGGTTTCTGAAATGCTACACTAAATTGAATTTATTTTATGAATAATTATGTGCAGCTGACTCTGCTCCCTGCCTGGATCAAGTATTGTATGATATAATAGGAAGCCTGGCTGGGATTTGGAATTAGTAGTGGTTTTAGGCTAGGAGCCCTGATAAAGAGTAGGATTGGTTTAGAGAAGGATGGAGGAGAGATACTGACAGTTTATTAACACACGTCCTTATGTTTACAGGCAGCTGATTTTGCTGACAATTGAGGATGTTATTCTTACCATACATTATAGAATCATAAGACCTGTTTTCTAATCATGGATCTTTCCTTACTGACATTTTTCCCTCTGGTAATTTTCTTAATCTCTTGAATGCTCTATTTTCTTTTTCTTTTTAGATTTCATTTATTTATTCATTTGGGAGATGGGGGGAGAGGGGCAGAGGGAGAAGGCAGAAATATCCCAGCAGGAGCCTGACGACACAGGGCTGAATCTCAAGACCCTGAGATCAAGACCTGAGCCAAAACCAAGAGTCCGTTGCTCAACTGAGTAAGCCACCCAGGCACCCCAGCTCTGTTTCTTATTTATAGTAGGATGTAGTAATTCTTGACATAACTACTTTAATGATGAATATAGCAAGCATTAAGCACCTTTAAGATGACTAAATGGTTAGCAAGGAATTCCATTTGAGCATTGGGGTCATTCTCTATGGATGACACAGAGCACAGTGGATCCACAGAAATAGTTTTTAATATATCGGCTGTGAAAATTTGAGGACAAGAACTATGTCTAATTTCACTTTGCATAACATTCAACACAGTGCGTACTATATAGGGAATACCATGCATATTGAATTAATTGAATGATGTAGATCCATTTCTAAGAAGAGAGGAACACCTGGCAGCATACTGTTAGAAATAGCAGTTGTCTGCTATAGAATGGCATTTATGAGACTGGAGTTACTGGTTCCAAAATTTTCTCATCATCATAGGTGCAAATTATTAGTTCACTGACCACATTCTTAATTTTATGTGTAGGAATTATTTTCTTGCCATTCTTTTAGACTGAAAACATATCAATATCCCATTTTAGATAATTTGAGGAATAAAAAAAATTATTATAAGTAGGTAGTGAAGAATCTATTACCATGGTATTATGTTAATATTAAGAAATCCCGCCAGAGATATAGTTTAGTACTTATGAAAAACTATCTTAAACACTAAAAAATTTTATTCATTGACACTGATAATGCTTTATACACTTACAGAAGACATTTCTCTATTTTCCCCTCCAAATAAGATTATTATGATGAACTTTGAGGTACAATATGAAAAATGTGCTTATAAAAGGTGACAGTAGAATGGATAATTCACAAAACTTGTTTCTGCTTATTTGGATGGTTTTTTCATGTACACATCTCTTCTTTATTTTTTATTATTTTTTAAAGATTTTATTTTATTTATTTGAGGAGAGGGAGAGAGCACAAGAGGGAGTAGGGTCTGAGGGAGAAGCAGACTCTCCGCTGAGCAGGAAGCCCAATGCAGGACTTGATCCCGGGACTCTGGGATCATGACCTGAGCCGAAGGCAGTCGCCCAACCAACTGAGCCACCCAGGCACCCTCATGTACATGTCTCTTTTTAAAATTTGAGCTTCATTGTAGTTTTTATTTATTGGCCTCAAAGATCTTTTATCTGTTAGCAAAGTATTACTGTAATATTGGCATATTATTAATAAAGGAATTTTATTTCCTAGAGAAAGTAACAATTACAGCTGTCAGCTACATTTTTTAATTAATAAGAACTGTAATATGGTTTTTTTCCATTTAAGATTTCAAATATATCTCCCCTAAAAAATTAAAAAATTCCTCCCACTTGGATCTTAAGAATAACATAGTATAAATTTAACACTAGTTTATTTCTAAGGAATATGTTTAGCTTTATTATTAACCTGCCAAAAATTAGGATAATTTATTTGAACTGTCTGGGCCAATATGAATATATATATATATATATTTTTTTTTTTTTTAATATTTTATCTACTTGAAAGAGAGAGAATGAGCAGGGGGAGGGCAGAGGGAGAGGCAGACTCCCTGCTGAGCAGGGAGCCCAATGTTGAGCTCGATCCCAAGACCCTGGGATCATGACCTGAGCCAAAGGCAGGTGCTTAACTGACTGAGCCATCCATGTGCCCCAAATGTCCCCTTTTTCTTAAAAGTAGATTCCTAAAGATTGAGATGGTAGTCTTTTCAGTAATGGCCAGAGGCAAAGAATCTGGGAGAACATGCTTCCAACAAAATAAGACAAAGAAGGATATTCAGGGTAAAGCACTTTATTTATTTATTTATTTATTTATTTATTTATTTATTTATACGAAGTTCATCATCTCTAGACTTAAGGAGTGTGGATGCAGACTACATCAGGCCCAGGGTTTTGAGTCTCTTGGGGGTAGACACAGCTATGGCAAACACAGGGAAATGGTGAGAGGAGAGGGGACACATAGTAGGTCTTTAACTTGGCCAGGACGGTGGAAAAGTGATGATCATTGGGGGTTGGAAATGAGGAGCAGCAGGAAGAAAGCTGTCTTGGATGGGGTCTGGGCAGGTCCAGAGGGGCAGCCCCCTTCCCCTGGGGCTCGTAGTTGAGAGGGAAGGAAAATGAGGCCCTCCTCTCCTTGCTGAGGACTCGGCTCTTGGCTCAGTCTCCTTTTGCCCTACGCTCATCCATGGAAGAGATGGGTCCTTGCCCCCTGGCTCCTTTTAAGAACCCAGAGGCTTTTCCCCACTGAACCTCTGGAAGAAGCTTTTGCTGCATGCAACTGGTAAGAGCTGATCATGATGGCACATGAGGGAGGGGCAGCCCTAAATATCCTTGTGCTGGGAAGGAGGCCTGGTGAGTCCCCCAGACCGCCCTCAGCTGGTTCCTCTGCAGTGGCAGCAGTCAGGTGGAGTGCGTGAGTGGGGGTGTCACTCACAGCCTCCAGAGCTCTCAGTGTGACCTGGCCTTGAGTCTCCACCCCAGGAAAGGGTAGTAGAGTCAGCACGGCTGCCACCATCCCTGAAATGCCACTGCCCATGGGTGCCTGGTCCTTTGGCCTGAGCCCACTCAGTCAGCTCTTCACCAGCTCACAGTTGAACCAATACAGAGCAGAAAAGGGTGCATCCTGAAGGTCAGTGGGGTCCCAGCCCAGCCACACTGATCACCAGCCGCCCTGGGCCACAGCAGGGCCACACTAGCTCCAGGGAGCACATCACAGTCACGGTGCCCACGCAGGCTAGTGCCCCCGCTACCGTGTGTCCGAAGAGGTCAAAAGTCAGGGCTCGACCAAAAAGGAAGGCCTTGGGTTGGGTTGGTTGTAGTCAGGGAAGCACAAGGCAGTGGCCAGCATCATCACAACTGGGTGGCTGGGAGACTGCTCCACAGGGTCCTGGTGCCCTCGTGTCTCATCATCTTCACAAGGGCAGCCATAGTGCCAGAGACGGGAGTGGGTCCTGAAACTAGGGGGTACAGCAGGCACCGTTTGGGCACAGGTAAGGGGCTCCGGGACACCACTGCAGTACAAGAGCTTCTTCCATTTGGCCTAGCAGGGGCTCCAGAGTCTGCAAGGGGGCATCGGCTTACTGGCCACCGAGGGGTGCTGAGACTGCAAGCGGACCTTCACCACACCCAAGGTTGTCATGAAGAGGGAGGTGACCACAACCCCAATGCCTAAGGCCACCATCCGTTGGAGGAGCTAATGCCCCCAGGGTCCTGGTCAAGCATCTTATAGCTTCAATGCTGGCTCTAGACTGGTGCTCGTGCAGCAAGGTGCCCATGGCAGCTCCTCGGCCAGTGGATGGTCTGCATGCCCTCTGCTCTTTTTTAATACTCGCTGTATTTTGGATATTTGTCATCTCTGAAATAAGAATTTATCTAGGGTTTGCAATCATCAGAAAACATAATACCAGATGGAAAGGTCTAACTAACAAACTGATTGGTATTAATTATGTCATCTATGCAAGTAGTCCAAATGGGAAATTTCCATATCAGTGTAATTTTATTGAGTCAGATTCCAGAGTCAAGCTTGCCTCACCTACTTCCAGAAATTTCCTAGAGACTGAGATATACCTTGGGATCTCTCCTTCTTTGCAAATCTTTACCTCTCCCAACACCTTCCAAATAATCTTTCATTCCACTTTCCAGAAAAAAATTGAAGCTATCATTCTCTACTCACCATTACAAAACTACAAAGCTACCAAAATCTTACCCACCATTACATGTTTTACTTTTACACATACAGTACTTTTTTCTCCTATATAAAGATAATCTTTCTAGTGTGCTTTAGACATAGTTCCTCCAGATCCCTACCAAATATCAATGCCTCTCAACTGAATCCTTTCTGCTAATATGTCCTTTTGTTGCTGAAACATTAAATCTCATTTCTCCTTAACAGTCAAACTTTTAAAAAACTCTTCTAATTTTTTTTTCTTATTTCACTTCTCAATCTATGGAAGATTTCTTCTTCTGCTGCTACTCCTGAAGTAGTTCTCTATGTTGCTAAATCCAAAGTACTGATTTCAAAATTGGCCTAACTTACTTCTCAATGATTTTTAGTATTCCATTGTGATGTGCTTTATTCCTACTTGTCTGGTAATTCTTTGCCAACCAAGCTTGGCAGTTCATTTTCCTTTAACTGGTAATTAAATATTAAAAACAAAAGTTTACTAAGGCTCTCCTTGGTCCATATTCTCCATAGCCAAACTTAATCAAAACTTTGGTTTCAGTCACCATCTGTATTTTAAAGACTTCCAACTTTTTATATGCAGTTCAGACCTCTGTTCCGAACTCTAATAGATTTAATTCTTAATTCTGCATCTTTACTTGGATTCTTCCTTTAGTTCCCATTTACAGATCATCACCAAGTAGTGCATATTTTATTTTCCCACATCACTGCTATGATGGTGCAAGTACGGACAGACACAATTAATTATTTGTAATGTAATAAATGCTTAACTAATTTCACTGCATCCATTTTCATCTCCTTATATTCTGTCTTATAGGTTATCACCAGAATAGTCTCTAAAAATCTCAAAATTGATTTTACTCTCTATTGCACAATTAAAACCTTTCAGAAACTGTCATTGCTCTTTGGATAAAGAATAAATATCCTTTTTTTTTTTTTTTAAGCCAGTGTTTCAAGCATATTCTCCATGACATGCCTGGACTCTGCATTTGCATGAGTTGTAGACTCTGCCCAGAAAATTCTTCCTTTGACCTCCTCACTTCACTTATTTTAGCTCAAGCCTATTTCCTTATATAATTGTTTTCCTAACCTCTTAATGTAGTCAGATTCACTTTTAATATTTTTAATTGATCAAGGCATTTATTTTTCTAATTTTATTGATGTATAATTATCAAATAAAATTGTATGTATTTAAGGTATATAATAACATGATGATTTGATATACATATACATTACAAAATGATTACCTTAATCAAGCTAATTAACACATCCATCACCTCACATAGTTGACATTTTTTGTGTGTGGTTAAGAACATTTAAGATCTACTCTTTCAGCAAATTTCAAGTATACAGTATTATTAACTAAGTCACCATGCTGTTCATTAGATATTCAGATCTTATTTATCTTATAACTGAAAGTTTGTACCTTTTGACCAACAGCTCCCTGTTTTCCCCACCTCCCAGCCCCTAGCAGCCACTCTACTCTCTGCTTATGTGAGTTTGACTTTAGATTCCACATGTAAGTGAGATTATACAATATTTTGCTTTCTGTGTTTGGTTTATTTCATTTAGTGTAATGTCCTCAAGGTTCATCCACGTTGTTGCAAATAGCAGGATTTACTTTTTTTTGTATGGCTGAATAATTTTCCATTATATATGTATATAACATATTTTCTTTATCCATTCATCTGTTGATGGACATGTAGGTAGTTTCCATGTCTTGGCTATTGTGAAAAATATTGGCTGCAATGAACATGGACATACATATAGCTCTTCAAGAGATTAATTTTATATCTTTTGATATATACCAGAAGTGAGATTGATGGATCATGTGGTAGTTCTATTTTTAATTTTTTGAGGAAACCCCATTTTCCATAATGGCTGTACAAATTTATATTCCTAACACAGTGTACAAGAGTTCCCTTTTCTCCACACCCTCACTGACACTTGTGATCTCTTGTCTTTTTGATAATAGCCATCCTAACAAATGTGAGATGCTATCTCCCAGCTTTGATTTGCATTTCCCTGATGGTTAGTGATGTTGAGCATCTTTTCATATACCTATTGGCCATCTGTAAGTCTTTTTTTTGAAAAACGTCTAATATTTTTTCTGAAAATCATGTTCGGTTTTTCCTGTTATCTACATTTGTAAGTATACTTTTTCTCATATCTGTGAAAACTTGCATTTCTGCACCCCTGCATCCTCACTAGTGTGTTTTAAGAATTTTATTGAGGTATAGTTGATATACAAAATTGTATACGTTTGATGTATATATCTTGATGACTTTGGATGTATGCATACATCCTAATACCATCACCACAATCAAGATATCAATATATCTATCACCTTTCCTTATGTTCTTTTGTGTATGTGTTTTTGGGTATGTTTGTTTGTTTGTTGAAAAAAATCACTTAGCATGAGATCTGTATTCTTCATGTATTTTAAAGTACACAATATGTTACTATTAAATACAGGTAATCTGTTGTACAGCAGATCATGAGAACTTACAATACATTAAACATCAATACCACATGACCCAGGAATTCTCGTCTTAGCTATATACCCCAAAGAGTTAAAAACTGGGTGCAAAGAAAAACTTGTTCATGAATGGCTGTCACAGCATTATTCATAATAACTGAAAGGTGGAAATAACCCACATGTCATCAACTGCTAAGTGGGTAAATAAAATGTAGTACATCCATGCAATATGAAGTTATTTCAGTCATTAAAATAAATGAAATATGGATAAATGCTGCAAATTGGATCAACATTGAAGGTATGCTGAGTGATAAAAGCCAGAATAGATCAATTCATAAAGATAAAAAGCAGATTAATATCAGGGGCTTGGGGGAAGGGGGTTGGGAGTGACTGCTGAATAGGAATGGAGTTTCCTTGTGATGAAAATATTCTGGAACTAGATAGTGGTGACACTTACCCACCATAATGAATATATTAAATGCCATGGAACTGTACACTTTAAAATGGTAAAATTGTTAAACTTTTATATGTATTTAATTATATATATACAAACACACACTAATTTATATGGGGGATACACACGTACACACACACACACTAATTTATGTAGGGGAAAAAGAAACATTAATTCTGTATTCAGTTTTTTTCTGAATTTTAATCCCAGCTCTATTACGTAAAACCATAGGTCCATGAGCAGGCCAGTTATATTTAGAATCATAAATTAATTGACTATATCACAGAGGGTTGTTCAATTACCAGATATTTATTGAATCATAGGCTGAACTCTAGAATCTAGGGTAAAATGGAGCAAAATCAACATTGAACCTTCATTCTTATGGAGCTTACAGTAGAAAAAATGAGTCAAATTACTACAGAAATAAAAATATTGTAAGAATTTAGTTAATATGTGTTATTGTTTGAATTAGACATATTGAAAATACTCAGTGAAAATAATAAATACAAAATTATTATTAAGTTTTTAATTTTCATACTAAAACCTATTCTATCCCACAGAGTGGATATGTTATTGCAGCCATCGTGCAAATGTATGTAGTGAGTCACAGGGATTGACACCCTGACATTTATGGCCCATTCAGTGGAAGCCATCAACATCTCTGAAATTTTTAATATATATTCAGGCAGGTGTGAAAGCACATTCATACATGTACAGTACACACACATAGAATAATATTGCTGAAAATACTCAGAATTCCTTTTTGTCATGCCTGAAAATAGCTTATTCTAGTGCATATTTTCAACCAACTTGCTTTTCCTGCGTTTATTTTCTGTATTTAATTTAAGGGAGTCCAGTAAAGCCATAATGACTTTTATGAACTTTAGAACAATCTGAAATCTTTATGTTCTTTTCAAACATAATATCAAATCCCATGTCTTAGTGTCTTGGTGGATACTCTGAAACCACAATTCCATATACAGTATTTGGATTAAATCTCTTGCCGGTATCTGGCTACTTCAGATTCTAACCATGTAGAGTTCCTTGGTGGTAAGTCTTTTGTCTTGGAATCACAAAGAGAAACAAATTCAAACCAATCTTATATTTAAACACACTATTACATAACAGACACTCCATAAAAGCAATAAACATTTGAATTCTAAAAGTAGAATGATATATTTTTGGCAAATGGCAGAGCTTCATGAGCCCAAACATTATTCTTACCCTTGCACCTTATTTTAGCATAGTAGAATGAACTCGTACTGCTGGCAAAACAGGAGCTCCCGAATCATTCCAATCAGATAACTATAAATTCTGACAATGCAATAATCACCAATCCCTTTCTTTTGTACGATGCTGGCACAATTTAAGTATTTGAGCAGTCATCTGTTAAGTGATCCAGCTCCATGGACTTAGGCTTTCCAAGACACTTCTGACATCCCTAATGTGCTCACTTGAGTAATGTTTTCCGTTGCACAGACATTTACTTAGCTTTTAGTGTTTTCAGATGGTTCCCATATAAGATGCTATTCAAGTCAAGATTTTACAACAAATATTATTACTACCAATATAACAAATAAACCAGTTCCTTCTTCTGTTAATCTTTAAAATCTCAAAAAAGTCACAATATATAATTTGTGCTGGACCATAGTTATATGAGATCTAAGGACATTAATGGTGATATATTATGAATGTATCATGTTCAACATTTTTCTCATAGTTGTCAGTGTTTTTTTCTCTAACTTGTACTCCTAATTTTGGGGCATAGAAACCCCTTTTAATTTGGAGAAATACCCCACTCTCACTTCAAACATACAATTCTATAGAGGTGGAAAATCTTGCTTATCCTGAGTACAGGTGATTGATAGCATTTCTAAGCACTTTACATATATTCATTTATCTCATGACATTTGTATTGGATAGGCACTATTATTATTCACACTTTACTGGGAATAATAAAGTCCAGAAAAATTAAGTAACTTTCCAAAAGTCACATCGTTAATAAGTATCAGAGATGAGATTCGAATAAAAGAATCTGTTTCCTGAGTTCAGTCTCTTCCTATGCTTCAATCCAAGCTAGTTGTTTAGTCTGCTTGGGCTGCTCTAGTAAATTACCATAGACTGAGTGAATTAAACAACAAACTTATTTCTTCCAGTTCTGGAAACTGTGAAGTCCAAAGTTAAGATGCCATCAGATTTGGTTCTTGATGAGAATTCTCTTCCTAGTTTGTACATAGCCATCTTCTTGTATCCCTACATGGTGGACACACACAGAGAGAAGCAAGCTCTCTCCTGTCTCTTCCTATGAGGGCACTAATCCTATCATGTGGTTTCCACCCTCATGACCTAATTACCTCCCAAAGGCCCCATATCCAAATACCATCACATGGGGGAATGCAGGTTTAACATATGAATTTTGGAGAGATACAAACACGAAGCCCATAACGCTAGTCAAATGTCTTTTTTAGTATTTCATATTAGGGCTCAACTTGGGAAGGTCTGAATCTAGGGTCTGCCAGGAGGCCATATT
The DNA here is from genome assembly GCF_011800145.1 of Mirounga leonina. Lineage (NCBI taxonomy): Eukaryota > Metazoa > Chordata > Mammalia > Carnivora > Phocidae > Mirounga > Mirounga leonina. The sequence goes on along the minus strand of NW_023270415.1, from coordinate 58,710,578 downwards.
TTCCATCTGTGGAGAAAGGCAGCCTGAAAAAAATTTGCAGCCAATGTGGAAAAAAAAAGCATGCTGAGAGAAAGAGTACTGATAGCACTGAAGAATTGTTATGGTTGCTCTGGAGACCACTTACATGCTAGCATTTTTCTGTGCTTTGGGTGATCGGTAAGTTTCCTTTTTGGCAATCAAAATAGGTTTTCTCATGCACTCATCTAAAACAATGTTTTAATAGTAGCAAGTAGACTTGTTGGCCACTAAAAAAGATGCAAAGGTGTTTGGAGATAAGGTCAGAAAGGCAACAGGAATAGGGGGGAGGTGTCGCAGGGCTTTGTAGACCATTGTGTAACTTTCACTTACATTCACAGTGAAATTGGGAGCCATTTCAGGATTTTGAGAAGAGAAGTGGCATGATCTGTGTTTTGGAAGAATCACTTATAGTGCTAAGTTATGTATCAGAATAAAGGAAAGAGGAAGGGAGACCAATTGGAGGCCTTTGCAATGAATCAGGTGAGAGGTGTTGTGCATGGCCTAGGGTAGTTACAGTGGAAAGAATGACATGTAAGGTGGAACCAGGGGGTTTCTTCATGGCTTTAGAAGTAGGGTGTAAGGGGCACCTGGGTGGCTCAGTTGGTTAAGCGTCTGCCTTGGGCTCAGGTCATGATCCCAGGGTCCTGGGATTGAGTCCCGCATCGTGCTCCCTGCTCAGCAGGGAGCCTGCTTCTCCCTCTGCCTGCTGTTCTCCCTGCTTGTGCTCTCTTCCCCTCCCAAAATAAATAAATAAAATATTTAAAAAAAGAAGTAGGGTGTAAGAGAAACTGACAATCTAGGATGACCCCCCAAAGGTTTTCGTTTGAGCAGCCAAAATTTTGGAGTCACCAGCAAGTGAAATGGAGAAGAGTGTATAAGTTTTTAGAGGGAAGATCAGGATTTAAGAATACATCAGCAGAAGGAGTGGTCAATAGTATTAAACACTATGCAGTTAATCTGTAAAATAAAGGCTGAAAAATACCAGATTGATTTGATTATTAATGTTGAGTTTGTGAGAGCTGATGCACTGCACTGGTATTTTGGATACCGGATTATAAAATCAGAAATAACATATGATAGGTAAGGATATGGAAATAGTGATGAAAGTCATCATTTTCAAGAAATATAGTTCTCAAGAAATGGAGATAAAACTCCAGGTAGAGAAGGACAGAGGATTGGGGAGGATACTTAAGCCTAATTTTATAGAAATGGAAAAAAATAATTTTTACATATTTCAAAATACACTTCATTATACCATATTTACATTTCTTATATATGTGCAATGCATATGGCTATAATTTAATGGAGAAATATAAAATATTTCCCTGATTTTCAGAATATTTATCTCGGGATGAGTTAAATCAGGAGCAATTTTCAGTGAACATGACTTTTTCACCTCAACAAATTATGAAGGAAGTATACTTTCTTGTACTCTCCAATATGATTAAACTAATGAAATGTGATATCTGTGAGAACATCTACTTTCCTCCACCTATTACTTTGTGTTTCCTGAAACTTTGGCACTCCTCAAAAGTGTTTGCAATCAGCTGGTGACAGACTATGTTTTTAAAAATTAATAACAGTCTATTAGTGACACAGTCCTTTGTCTTAGTTATATGTTGTATTACCTCACTTTCATTCAGGTGATCATTTTTCCCAAATGATGTAAGAATAATTCATGCTAACTCTTTCTAAAGTTCCTTGTGGTGAATGTGACATTTTAAAACTCACTATTGTTATTTTTAAAGCAGGAACATTAAAGCTGTTACTGTTTCCCCTGTGCCATAGAGATTGATGGCTGAACAAAACAGTTGTTTCTCCTTCTTCCAGAGGGAAAGAATCTCAGTTTTTTAGATGGGCACACAACTGCTCAAAGTAAGTCTTTTATTTCCCAAATGTCTTTGTTCCAAGCGATTGACATGTGACTAATTTGGGGCCAATGGCATGAATAGAAATACAGGCATACCTTGATTTATTGAGCTTTACAGTTATTGTGTTTTTTACAAATTGAAGGCTTATGGCAACCCTGCATTGACCGAGTCTATTGGCACCATTCTTCCAATAGCATTTGCTCACTTTGTGTCTCTGTATTTCATTTTGGTAATTCTCACAGTATTTAAAACTTGTTTCATTATTATTATATCTGCCAGGGTGATCTGTGATCAGTGATCTTTGATATTACTGTTGTAATTGTTTGGGGGCACCATGAACCACACCCAATGTGTAATTGTAATTGTAATTGCAAATGTAATTGATAAATGTGTGTGTCCTGACTGCTACATGAACCAGCCATTCCCTTATCTCTCCTTCTTTCCTCGGGTCTCCCTATTGCCTAAGACAAACAATATTAAAATTAGTTAATAACCTTATGATGGCCTCTAAATGTTCAGGTAAAAGAATCACACATCTCTCACTTTAAATCAAAAGCTAGAAATGATTAAGCTTAGTGAGGAAAGCATGTCTAAAGTTGAGAGAAACAGAAAGCTAGAGACCTCTTGCACCAAAAAGTTAGCCGAGTTGTGAATGCAAAGGCAAGTTCTTGAAAGAAATCAAAAGTGCTACTCCAGTGAACACACAAATAATAAGAATGAAAAAGAGCCTAATTGCTGATACAGAGAAAGATTGAGTGATCTGGATAAAAGATCAAATCAGCCACAACATTCCCTGAAGCCAAAGCCTAATCCTGAATAAGGCGCTAACTCCTTTCAATTCTGTGAAGTCTGTGAGAAGTGAAGAAGCTGCAGAAGTAAAGTTTGAAGCTAGCAGAGGTTAGTTCATGAAGTTTAAGGAAAGAAGTCATCTCCACAACATAAAAGTACAAGGTGAAGCAGCAAGTGCTGATGTAGAAGCTGCAGCAAGTTACTCAGAAGATCTAGCTAAGGTAATTCATTATAAATACTATACAGATTTTACAAATCTGTTATACTAAACAACAGATTTTCAATATAGACCAAAAAGCCTTCTATTGGAAGAAGATGCCATCTAGGACTTTCCTAGCTAGAGAGGAGAAGTCAATGTCTGGCTTCGAAGCCTCAAAGGACAGACTGACTCCTGGTAGGGGCTAATGCAGCTGATGACTTTAAATTAAAGCCAGTGCTCATTTACCATTCTGAAAATCAAAGGGCCCTTAAGAATCATATGAAATCTACTTGCTTGAGCTCTATCAATGGAACAACAAAGCCTGGAAGATAGCACTCAGTCTACAGCATGGTTTACTAAATATTTTAAGCCCACCATTGAGAACTACTGCTCAGAAAAGAAAGATTCCTTCCAAAATATTACCACTCATTGACAATGCATCTGGTCACCAAGAGCTCTGATGCAGATGTGCAATGAAATTAATGTTATTTTCATGCCTGCAAATGCAATATCCATTCTGCAGCCCATGAATCAAGGATTCATTTCAACTTTTAAGTCTTATTATTTAAGAAATATTTGTCATAAAGCTGTAGCTGCCATAGTGATTCCTCTGATGGATTTGGGCAAAGTACATTGAGAACCTTCAGGAAAGAATTCACCATTCTAGGTGCCATTAAAAATACTTGTGATTCATTAGAAGAGTTCAAAATATCAACATGAACAAAAATTTGGAAAAAGTTGATTCCATGGATGACTTCCAGTGGTTTAAGACTTCAATGGAGGAAGAAAATTCAGATGTGGTGGAAACAGCAAGAGAAGTAGAATTAGAGAGAGAGAGAGAGAGAGAGAGAGAGAGAGAGCGTGCAAGGGAGGAGCAGAGGGAAGGGAGAGAGAGAGAGAATCTCAAGCAGACTCCCCCTTGAGTCGGGGAGCACAAAGCAGGGCTCCATCCCACAGCCCTGAGATCATGACCTGAGCCGAAACCAAGAGTTGGATGCTCAACCAACTGAGCTGCCAGGTGCCCCAAGAGAAGGAGAATTAGAAGTGGAGCCTGTAGATGAGACTGAATTGCTGAAGTCTCATGAAAAAAATCTCATGTTGCTTTTATGCATGAGCAAAGAAAATGGTTTCTTGAGGTGGAATCTATTCCTGGTGAAGATACTGTGAAGACTGTCAGAATGACAACAAAGGATTTAGAATATTATATAAACTTAGTTGATAAAGCAGCATCAGAGTTTGAGAAGATTGAATTTTGAAAGAAGTTCTACTGTGGATAAAATACTATAAAACAGCATCATATGCTACCGAGAACTCTTTTGTGAAAGGAAGAGTCAATCCATGTAGCAAACCTCATTGTTGTCTTATTTTAAGAAATCGCCACAACCACCCCAGCCTTCAGCAACTACCATCCTGACCAATTAGCAGCCATCCACATAGAGGCAACACGCTCCACCAGCAAAAAGATTGTGTATGACTTGCTGAAAGCTCAGATAGTCTTTAGCATTTTTTAGCAATAAAGTATTTTTAATTAAGTTATGTATGTTGTTTTTAGACACAAAGCTATTGCACACTTAATAGACTACAGTGTATTGTAAATATAACTTTTATATGCACTAGGGGACCAAAAAACTCATTTGGCTCCCTTTATTGTGATATTCACTTTATTGCAGTTGTCTGGAACTGAACCCACAATATCTCCAAGGTGTGGCTGTAGTTTTGTGGCAGTTTCTTGGAAATTTCTTTAAATAACATTTGCCTCATGCCCTCTTTCTTGTCTCTTTATTTCTTATTAAAATAGGGTGTTATTATTACAGTTTTAGCCATTATCATGTGCCCAAGGACAAGTCCCTACCTTGGGAATGGGAAATAATTACCTGGAATGAGCTGCATCCCTGAGGACTTTGGGGAGCAGAACTAACATGGCACCTCTGAACTTTTTGCCTCTAAATTTTTGTATGAGATAGAAATAAGGTTTTCATTTATTTAAAGCTATTATTTGTGGTCTTTGTAATTTATGACTGAATCTTAAATGATATACCATGATTCTCATTATGAAATTTTATAACACTGAAGTGTAGACTAATACAACTTTTAAGTAAAGTAACTCACAATTACTATCTTATTTCTATCATCCATTTAATAGCCATATTTTAACACTTTCTTAAATTTTTAAAATATTATATATGCTGAGAAAAAAATGTGCAATCATTAAAGGAATTTAGCTGTGTAACCTGCACCCACATAAAGAAATAGAACATAAACAGTGGGGCAAAAGATCTTATATAAGCCCTAGGCTTTCACCATTTGAAGATAAATACTATATCGACTTCCAACAGTGTCTGTGAGTTTTGCCTGCTTTTGAAATGCATATATTTAGAATCATTCTATATACAGTCTTCTTTTTTGCAGGAAGGTCTGGCCTCCTGCACTCAACATTATACTTATAAGATTTGTGTGGTTTCATATGACAGTTGTTTAATTTGTACTCTTGTATAGCTTTCCATTATGTAAAAATATATATATATGTTTATATATATATATATATTTATATTTATATATAGTTAATGTGCAGGTGTGCCACCTAGATCTCTCAAGGAAGGGCTTGCTGCCCAGCTGCTGGGAGTTATGGTCAGCAGACAGCCTCCAGCTCTCCCCATCTTCAGGGTCTGCGTAAGCTGCAGAGAGCCACTTTTTACAGAGCTCACATCTTTCTCCAGGGAAGCTTGCATCTGCTGAGAGTCAGGGTCTAAAAGCCTGGTCATTTGGTTCCCATAATGGACAGTCTGGTGGGCATTACTCACTCCACATCCCCACTCCCTCAGGGCTTGCTGACATTATGTCAGACCTACATCACAGTTTAGTTCTTCTTCCCAATCATGCTTCTTTCCCTTCCCTTTAACAGATATTCTTTCCCAATAAACATCTTGTCCATGTCTGTTTCCAGACATCTTAATCAGTGACAACTGAAACCAAGAAAGTGGGAGATAAGATGGTGTTTTAGCACTGGATCACTACTGTTGGATTGGTGATGAAGACTCCCTTACTGGTGACAGGCAGAACACAGACAACCCCAGGTACAAAGTCATGGTCCAATTACTGAAATGTTCACCAGTAGTGAACTGGAAGAATGTCACTGGTGGAAGAGAATGAATCAGGTATTGCAGGAAAAGTATAACAATAAGAAAAATGGACCAAATAGCTATTGCAGATTATCGCTGCTCTAGAACGATGGTTCCTAATTAGGGACAAGTTTGCTTCTGCCCTCTGCTCCCTGCCATCACTTAATGATGATCATGAAGTGAATCCTATCAGACTCATCATTTCATAAAGTTGAGGGGCTTATACATAAGTCATTGTAAAACAGGAGTTGTTTATCTGGGATCAAGCACAAGCAGGAACAGAGGGCCCAAGCAAGCAGCATAAGCAGATAACCAAGAATCCCATGGCACAAAGCAAGTCTGCACCAGCGCCCCTCCCTCCACTTACACTGTAGCCATGTGTGGAGTGTCTTGCAACTAGCTAAAAGAGGAGAAAGAAAAAATGAGCAAGTTTTAGTTGACAGATGATTTGCTTGAAAATTGATAGTAATTATAGTACACCTCATTCAGGAGTGGCCATGAAAGATATTATTGAAGACTAAACCTGCCACTGGGAAGAACTTCACATTGTGCCCCTGCCATCCAGTTTGAGTGGAAGAAGTGTCCCAGGATTAGAATATATATAGACTCATGGGCAGTACTAAATGAGATTGAGGGCTAGTCAGAAACCTGGAAAAAATAAAATTAAAAAATCAAAAGTGGAGAAATAGGGCATGTGCTGAATGGAGCACTGGGTGTTATACACAAACAATGAATCGTGGAACACTACATCAAAACTAATGATGTAATGTATGGGGATTAACATACCATAATAAAATTTTTTAAAAATGTAACTGAAAAAAAAAGTGGAGAAATAAGAAGAGTGGGTAAAGGCACATAAATGGACATAGGAAAATGGTAACAGAAAATGAAGAGGGGCACCTGGGTGGCACCAGTGTCCTGGGATCTGTCTCCACATTGGGCTCCCTGCTCAGCGGGGAGTCTGCTTCTCCCTCCCCCTGTTCTTGTGCTCTTGCTTGTTCTCTCTCGTTCTCCCTCTCAAATAAATAACTAAAATCTTTTTTAAAAGAAGAATGAAGAATCTATAGAGCATATATATGCCTGCCAGAAGCACAAACCATGGAACAAGCACTAAATAATGATGTAGACCAAAAAAATGCCAGCTGACCAGCCAGTCTTCGCCATCAACTACTCCAATGCTGGAACAAGGGGTACACAATGGAAGTAGCCATGATGACAGAGATGGAAGCTATGCATGGGTTCCATGACATGGGCTTTCACTTTCCAAGGCTGACCTAGTTACCACTGCTACCAAATGATCCAACCTTCCAGCAACAGAGACTAGCAATGAGTTATAAATATGTCAGTATTCCTTAAGGGGGAAAACTGGCTAGTTGGTTGCAGGTTAACCATTTGGATCCTTCCACCTTGGAAGAGTCAGCAGTTTATTGTCATAGAAATAGACGTGGCTTTTGAGTATGGATTTGCCTTTTCTCCTTGCATGTCCACAGTCAGCACTACTATTCAAGGCGATTTGAAGCAGTTGAGCTACACATATGGGATTCCACATATTTCTTTAGATTAGGGGGCATTTATTTTAGCAAAATCGATACAGGCTTGGGTCCCCTAACAGTCCAGTTGATCAATTTCTCTCATTATGATTAGTGTATTTTTAGTACTAGTTAAGAAATTCTGTGTATTCCAAAATTATGAAGATATTCTCCTAGGTATTTACTAAAAGCTTTATTGTTTATACATTTCATATTTAGATCTACAACACATCTGGAATTGATTTTCTGTGAATGGTATGAAGTAAGGGCAATTTTTTTTTTCTTTTTCCATATGGATATTCAGTTGAATCACCACCATTTATTGAAAAGTTCATCCCTTCCTTTCTACACCACTTTGTCACCTTTGTTATAAATAAAAATCTGAATATGTTTTGGAATTCTGTTTTTCTCCATTGTTTGATGACACAATCCTGTGCCAATACACCCTGTTTTCGTTCTTACAGTTTTATTAAGTTTAGATGTCAAATAGTGTAAGTTATCCAGCCTCTTCAATTTCATCGTGACCCTCTGGCTCCTTTGCATCTGCCTAGAAATTGTACATTGAGTTTCCTAATTTCTACACAGAATATAAAACTGAATAAGAATTTTATTCTGATTTCATTATATATATAGATCAGTTTGGGGAGAATTAACTTTTAATAACATGCAGTCTTACAAGCCATCAACATTTATTAAGTCCTCTTAATTTCTTAATTCTTTAACAAATTAAAAATTTATCCACAATAGCAATTTCCATTTGCATATCACCTAAGCTTTCCACATTCCTTTGCCGTTTGCAGTTCACCACTTAGGAATTGACTGAAACTTTTCTAATCAAGCTCACCAATGTATCTATATTTGGAGGGGACTTTTGCTCCTTTTGCTTAGCTACAGGTATTTGATACTGCTTTTTGACTACTTCCCTCATTATGAAAATTTTATTTCTTTGGCTTCTAGTCCATAATCTTTTTCTGCATTTCTTCCTACTGGTAGGCATGCTCTTTTTTTTAGTTTTCTTTTCCAGTTCTTTGCCATATTTTAAATGTCACTATAATGCAGGATTCTATCTTAAATCTATTCTTTTTGCAATCTACATATGCTGCTGGATGATTCAACCCATTCAATTTGTTTGAATTATAAATGAGATGCAGATTGTTACCAGTTTTTAAAATACCCAGTTCAAATCTCTTCTTAGGCATTAGACCATATATCAAACAGTTTATGAATAGATGTCTCAAGGGATAGCAAGATCAATGTAAACAGAATGAAACTTATAATCTAATTTTCCCAGCCTAAACCTCCTCATATGTTTCCTATTTTAGTTAATGACATCTCACTCATCCCATTTGGAGGAATATTAACAGAATCATGACCAATTTCTCTTCTTTCTCAAACTAAAAAATCCAGTGAATAACCTGATAATGTTTCTTTTAAGTATTTGGCAGTACTATATACATATATGTATAGGATGAATTTGAGAAACACTCCAAACAGGATTTCCTGTCTCCAGACTTGATCATGTTGACATGTTGATATGGAAGATTGTGTTGATTGACTGTGTTCATTGGGAGCGTTTACCTCACACCAGGATCTAAACATCTAGAATTCTATATTATAAAGCTTTGTATTAAAATAATTCAGAGTGCATATCTAAGATCAAAAGCAAAAATGATTATCAATTACTAGAAATGACAAGTTAACTCAAAGATAGTGTTGAAAGATTGCTGAAGCTAAATGGATAATGGAATTAAGAAGGTTAAAATAGGCATTAGAATTCGGGGATTCAAGATCCCTGGAGAGAGAAATTGAGATCTGAAGCCTATGTGATGCAGGGAACCACAACTGAGCTTCTGTAGTACAGATAAAGCCCAAAGTAATGTCCTATTCATGAAGTAGGAACTTTAAAATATGGCCCTGAAGCCTGATATATATTGAGATCTGAAATAGAACTAGAGTCACCTGTGACTATTTGGTAATATTAAATTTGGATCATATATGGGCATAGAATAAAATGCATATTATCCAAGATATTGGCATGAGAACAGACACAAAACCAGTGGAATCCATTGGTTTTCCATTAAACACAAAAGGACTCTGCTGAATAGTATTTACAACACAGACATTCAAAAATTCTTCAGACTGTCCCAGCCTGCACTCTGAACAACACACACTCCAGATGAGCTCACCATTAAGAAAACATACAAATAAAAAACATAGTATGAGAGAATGGAAAATCATTGAGTTGAGAAAGTCAGAATATTTAAGAAAATTTATATATGAGATCTAGAAATAATAACCTAAGAGAGTTTAGAAATATATTTAAAATAATGAAGGGAGGGGAAACTGAGATAACAGGACTGAATGCACAACAAGTGGCCAATTATGTGAAGAAAACAAATAGAATTCTAGGAATAAAAAGTATCATTATTGCAATAAGTATACTCAATGGATGGGTTAAAGAGTAGATTAAATAAAGGAAGATATTTGTTAATGACAAAATATCTCTGAGGAAGTTATCCGGGAATCTACACAGTGGAGTAAAGAGATAGAAAGAAGAGAGTGGGAGGGAATTTAGGGGTTACAAAAGCAAACAAGAGAAAGTATGGAGGGAAAACACCATTCCAAATGATGATGGTTGAATATTTTTCAAAATGAAAAAATATTTTCAATTTGAAATATGTGTTCAAATTTTGAAGAATCACACATGATCCTGAATAGGATCCATTTTTTTAAAAAATCCATATCTGGACACATGACAGTTAGACTTTTTAAAGAAAAAAATCTTAAAAGCACCAAAAGAAATAAGCTGTTTACCTAAAGTGTAATGGCAAATAGGGTTACAGCCAACTTCTCATGAGTAGCAACACACCCCAGAAGACAATGGGATAATATCTTCATAGTGCTCATAGAGAGTGATTATTAATCTAGACATATTTTATACAGAAATAATCTATCAGTGTTTCAAGAGTCAGGGTGAACCAATGACATTACCAATTATGCAAAAACAAAAAAAAATTGTTATTTGCAGAAAAAATGGCAAACTGTATCAAGATTAAATGTGAATAGATTTTATGACGGGCAGAATTAATTGATCAAGTAATCAAGAAAGGAAGGGCAAAAACAGGGAAATGTTGGGAAATATAAATATGTACGTACAGAAATTTTAAAAGCATTAATTCTAGGGCTTTAACATCAAGGTAAAAACAAAAAAAACCTAGAAAAATGGAGGACAGGAGTTCAGAACCAATGTATCACAATGCCATTCCAGATTCTGAAGGAGGAGAAGTATCTTTGCTATCTTTGCCAATTTGAAATGTACACATTGTGGAACTTCTTTTAGGATCACAATTAGCTGCTTTGCAGGGTCTCCTATCTAGACTCTAACATATACTGGGCTTTGTTTGTTTAACAGCTTCAGCTGGTCAATTCTTAAACATTCTTTAGGTTTCAGTTTAAATGTCTCCTCCTCTTAAAAATGTTCCTTGATGACTCAGGCACTTTTTGGGTTAAGTGTTCTATAGTTTTATAGAATGGTGTATGGTTCTAATTGATTGCCTCTTCTACTTCCTAAAACTCTCCTAGGGAAGTGTTTGTGTCTATCATTTTCACTACTTATTCTGTGTGTCTCACACAGTGAATGGCATATCATAGATGCTCAAAATTTTTGTTATTGGGCGCCTGGGTGGCTCAGTCGTTAAGCGTCTGCCTTCAGCCCAGGTCATGATCCCAGGGTCCTGGGATCGAGTCCCGCATCGGGCTCCCCGCTCTGCGGGAAGCCTGCTTCTCCCTCTCCCATTCCCCCTGCTTGTGTTCCTGCTCTCGCTATGTCTCTCTCTGTCAAATAAATAAATAAAATCTTAAAAAAAAAAATTTTGTTATTAAGTGAACACATCAATAAACTAATCACATAATCAAAATCAAGAAGTGATCTTCAAAGGTCCTTTTAGAATTAAAATTCATAATTTTATAAATCCATGTATTAATTTTTGATTAACCAATGAAAATATATAAGCCTTAAGGTATTACTGAAGATTTTTTTAAATTCTGAGGTCAATAATTAGAATAGGAGATTCATGTGTTTGGAAATCAGTCCAGAAACTGGAAGGGCCAATTTTTTTTATCTGTTCACATTAAATTTTAAATATATAATGTTCTTCTTTCCTTCCTATTCTTCCCACAGTCTACAGATTTGAAAATTAAGAGATGTCACACATGCTGAGTGATGAGTGAAACTATCCATCTCTCTGGAAAAGAAAAACTTGTTCTTTTTTATTAACATATATGCTTTGTTCCTTTCACACAGTTTGGCATACTGAGCCTTACATTCCATGGTAAAAGTAAGATGACTTAGCTGCATGAATAGTAGTTAACCACAACCAAATTCCCCATAAAGGTCATGCATAATGGCTGTATATATTTATATATAACACTCTGGGAGGCTAAAAATCTTGTACAACAGTTTAACCATAAATTCACATTACCTGTTGCACAGATAGTATTAATAACATATTTGACCAACAATTATTATTTTAACTATTTTGTATGGGTTGATGGGTTTTCTCAAACATTTTATTCTCTAGACTTCTTAAGGACTTTCTGGAGAAGAATTAATATCACTCAAAAAAAAAAATTATACTCCATGAGAAACTGTTTGGGGCAGAAGGCAAAAACCAGCAATCCAGGGATGGAGTTTAGTTTATGTCAATGAAGAGAAGTAGCCTCATATGAGTATCATGGAGTAGTGAATAGCAGGAGATATTAAAGGATTAAATGTACTGGATCCAGTTAACCCAGAATTGTGGTGTACATAGTAATTCTAAGATTTCAGTCAAGGGGCACATCAATGTCCTTGTGCTCCTTAAAGTGATGAGGAGGTTGAAAGAGTTTGGGAAGTGTGGGGCAATTTTTATCCCACTTCCATATCAAGTTTTGCACAGCAGCTGTTTCACACGTTTTACTGTCTTAAAACTGCCTGACACTCTGTCTTGGAATATGACCTCAAAGATATTTTACTGTTAAGTATAAGTCCGTATCACTTGAACTCATTCCATTTTTTTCTTCCCCTTTTTTATAAGTTTCCTCGGGCTCATGATTCATTCCTGACTCCTCTATTTCTTTCACACCTAACATCAAAACTTTCAGCAAATTCTGTGAGATGAGAATGAAGAAATATCCAGAATCTTACCACTTCTGATCATCTCCATGGCTACCATCTGGGTCCAAGCCACGATCTTCTCTTACTTGCATTATCGAAATAGCCTCCCTGCCTTTATCTTTGACCTCTTACAATCTCTTCTCCACACAGCAGATAAAGTAATCCTTTTCATGTAACTCATCTGCTCCGAACTCCAACAGTTACTCATTTCACTCAGGATGAAAGCCAAAAATATTAAAATAGCCAGGCACATCCTCCATGAACTAGACCCTCATTACCACTTTGACCTCATGCTCCACTACCCTTTCCCTTGCTCATTCTAGGCTGTCTCACTGCCTGCCCTGCTTCTGCTTTAACACATTAGCTTGTTCCCACCCTAGGGCCTTTGTACTGGTCATTTCCTCTGCCTGGAATTCTTTTCTCTCAGATTTTTTTTTTTTTTAAGATTTTTTATTTATTTGACAGAGAAAGACACAGCGAAAGAGGGAACACAAGCAGGGGGAGTAGGAGAGGGAGAAGCAGGCTTCCCGCTGAGCAAGGAGCCCAGTGTGGGGCTCGATCCCAGGGCCCTGGGATCATGACCTGAACCGAAGGCAGACGCTTAACGACTGAGCCACCCAGGCGCCCCTTCCCTCAGATTTTTACATGGCTAACTAACCCCTATCTTCATTCAGGTCCTTGTTCAAATTTTTTTAGTACACGTTTTCCCTAATATTCAAAATTAGATTGCCATTCCATATAATATCCCCATAACATTGACACTTCCACTTCTTTCCTTCTCCCTCTTCTCCTCCCTCCCTTTCTCTCTTTCTTTTCTTTTTTCCTTTCCTTTCCTTTCCTTTTCTTTCTTTCTCTTTCTTTCTTTCTTCCTTTCTTCCTTCCTTCCTTCCTTTCTTTCTTTCTTTCTTTCTTTCTTTCTTTCTTTCTTTCTTTCTTTCTTTCTTTCTTTTTCTTTCTTCTTCTTCCTTCCTTCCTTCCTTTCTTTCTTCTTCTTCCTTCCTTCCTTTCTTCTTCTTCCTTCCTTCCTTTCTTCCTCTTTCTTTCTTTCTTCTTCTTCTTTCTTTCTTTCTCCATCCTTCCTTCCTTCCTTCCTTCCTTCCTTCCTTCCTTCCTTCCTTCCTTCCTTCCTTTCTTTCTTCCTTCCTTCCTTCCTTTCTTCCTTCTTTCTTTCTCTTCCTTCCTTTCTTTCTTCTTCTTCTTTCTTTCTTTCTCGTTCCTTCCTTTCTTTCTTTCTTTCTTTCTTCCTTCCTTCCTTCCTTCCTTCCTTCCTTCCTTTCTTTCTCTTCCTTCCTTCCTTTCTTTCTTTCTTTCTCTTCCTTCCTTCCTTCCTTTCTTTCTTCTTCTTTTTCTTTCTTTCTTTCTTTCTTTCTTTCTTTCTTTCTTTCTTTCTTTCTTTCTTTCTTTCTTTCCTCCTCCTCCTCCTCCTCCTTCTCCTCCTCTTCTTCTTCTTCTTCTTCTTCTTCTTCTTCTTCTTCTTCTTCTTCTTCTTCCTTCCTTCCTTCCTTCCTTCCTTCCTTTCTTTCTTTCTTTCTTTCTTTCTTTCTTTCTTTCTTTCTTTCTTTCTTTCTTTCTTTCTTCTTCTTTTTCCTTCCTTTCTTCTTTCTTTCTTTCTTTCTTTCTTTCTTTCTTTCTTTCTTTCTTTCTTTCTTCTTCTTTCTTTCTTCTTTCTTTCTTTCTTTCTTTCTTTCTTTCTTTCTTTCTTTCTTTC
>NW_023270415.1:58630117-58696180 GCF_011800145.1 Mirounga leonina | reverse complement strand
TTCTTTCTTTCTTTCTTTCTTTCTTTCTTTCTTTCTTTCTTTCTTTCCTCTTCTTTCTTTCTACTTTCTTCCTTTCTTCCTCCCTTCCTCCCTCCCTTCCTTCCTTTTCCACTTGATTGAATAGTTACTTTGAATAATTGAATGGCAGTTTTTGCCAACTAGAATGTAAGCCTCAAGGGCAAAGAGTTTTGGCTGTTGTGACCACTGCTGTTCCCCAAGAGTCTAGATATAGTGACACCTATCTGCACACACTAAATAGATTTTGATTAAAAGGATGAATTATTTCCTTCTTTCTTTATTAGAGGGTGGAATAATGTCTTTCAAGGCTAACATTATTGACTGTGCTATAGATATTTTACAATATATGCCCATTAAGTACTCTTTAATTTTTTTTTCCTTCAGTCTTTACCTTCAATTACCTCATGAACGTATTCAGATTTCCCCCGATCCAAGGAAAGCCTACAGTTCTGAACCTGCTTATCACACTGCCATATGTTCTGGCACAAGAATTTGCATTTGGCACTTTTATCATGTCTTCCCATTTCCATTTCAGCTCTCTGTAATCTTGTTTCTGTTTCTGGACTCTCCTTAAATTATTTGAATGGCTGTCATTATTGGCCTATTTTTTCACCAATTCATTGATCCGTTTTTGGTCCCCAGATTGTTTGATCTCAGGATAATATTTTGAGCTACAGATCATTCTGTCCTTTGGGAAACTTCTCTGATTAATGAGGTAGATAGGAATTAGTTGACTTACATGTGGTTAGATTTAGTCTTACTTCCAATCCTTTTCCTTGGGAGCAGGAAGAGTTCTCAGGGCATCCTTCCTAACTGTGAAATATTCCTGCAGCTTCCAAGGGGAAAGAAAATGAGGCTAACAGCCTGAGGTGAAAGCAAATACTAGCAGTGTTCTATAATATAATTGTCTAGTTAATATTTATTGAAAATACCACAAACATGGAAAGTGCAAGAAAAGGAAAGTGGACTTTCCCTTGTTAAATTAGTATTTCATTTATTATAGTTATTTCTTATAACATTAAGGATATTATAGAAGGAGTAGAAATAACAGTTTTTAAGTACAGAAGATACATGTGGATATAACAGGAACTAGGTTTCCAAAGATAAACCTATAAAACCTTTAGCAGTAAAGGTACAAGATTCTGTTACAAGCAAATGATAGGATGAAAACGTGAGTGATCATGAAAAATATTTATAGGAAGTTTATAGAGTTTTGATTTCATATCATTTGGCTTTTAAAACAAGCTTTTGATATTTTAATGTATCACCATTCTGATGAAGCTAAACTTCAGAAAGGTTATGGGATTCATAGAAAGTCATTGAGCTTATGAATCTTATTCTTTTTAGTCCAGAGCTCAAGCTTCTTCTATAGTTCTGTTGTATGTGGTTATACATGTTTGCATTCCCAAAGCTTCCAGTTTCTATGAGGAGAGATTTACACTAATGCATTGGTTCTCAAAGTGCAGTCTAGGGACACGTGAATATTTGAGACCCTTTCATAGGATCCAGAAGATCAAAACTATTTTGACAATATTAAGTTGTCATTTGCCTTTTTTCATGCTCATTCTTTTATGAATATACAACAGAGATTTCCAGAGCCTATCTGACATTGGAACTGATATTGCAACAGATTGAATGCAGAAGCAGATATAGGAATCTGTCTACTACACAAGACATTAAAGAGATATGGGAAAATATAAAACAGTGCCACTTATAACACTATTTTTTAAATATAGGTATTTGTCATAAAATGTTATTTGAACATTTAATAGGTTTGCTGTTATTTTAAATAACTAATTAATATTATTTTAAGTATTTCTTGGCTTAGATTTCCTATATACTATCGATGGATTTAAAGTTACTTAAATAAAAGCTCTTTAGAGTACCTGGTAATTTTAAGAGTCTGAAAGATCCCTGAGACTAAGTTTGAGAACCCTGCACTAGGGCAATAATTCTAGTAACATTTCCTGCCCCTTATTCAAATTTCCCCATGAAGGAAGTGGGGTTATTGGATTAGTAGTTTACATCCATTGTACCATATTTTGACTGCCTCCATCATCTCCTGTGCTAATTTCTTAATTGGTTGAACTTAAGAAAAGGGCAGAGGGAGGTTACTTATTGAAATAGATGCAATTAGGAGACCAGAAGGATATGAATTTATTTCTTTTTTAGCCTTGAGTATTAGAAGAATTACTCTTCTCAGGGCATCATTTTCTTTGTAAAATGAAAATATTGAGGTAAACTATGTTCTGGCTGTACATTTTATAATCTTTTATTTTACATAAAAGCCATTTATATGATGATTATATTATACCAAAACATGAAGTTTCCTGTCCTCCTTCATCCAGTTTTATTTCTCTTGGGTGTACTTAGAAGAAAAACATATACCTGCCCTTAGCAATTGTAGCTCTGGATATAAACTCTGAAACACCAAGAAGTTTTAGAGTGATAGTTTGTCAAACATTAATGTAAGTTAATAGTAGCTTTAAAAAATAGTCTAGTGATTTATTTGAAGATAATTATTTGCTTAATGAAGGGAAAATCATTGTGATGTTCTTTGCCTTTGATCAATGCTTGAGATTTTAAGAAAATCACTGGTGAATTATGTTGGCATAAGAATCACTTTCATAATACAAGTTTGATATTCTGTGCAAAAATCTGTTGAAAATTATGGGAAAATAATCTTAGAATTTTAAACATATTTTCCTAAGTGTCCTTAGGCTTTGAAAAATATTTGTCCTGAAGAATTTCAAAGGAAAATTCTAAAACTGTCTGCCTAGATTGTAGTATTTGTAAATCAACCTAAACAAAGGTGAAATTTGACGGAGAAATTAACCCGAGGATTCATTTCCAGATATTTTCTGTGAATGATTTTTTTCTATATGATTAGGAATCAGGAAAAGCTGTTCTGAGATTAATCTCATGTAAATATTTTTAAACTTTAGGAAATGTATTAACCATTTATTGAACAGAAATCCATATTTGTGTTTAAAATATTTGGTCAACATTTGTGACTTCAATGGTAAAGATGATTATGTTTGTTCCAATTCACTTTTATTGAACCCATGGTAAGTACTTGGCAGTATGATAGGTAACCACATATCCAAAATGCATCAAAATAGTACTTTGAAACTTCTTAAATAAATCAAAATTAGCAGGTAGCTTCTGGGTGATCTAGAAACATATATATAAAACAGGAAGACTTACTAACATCACAAAGAGAATGTAAGTGAAAAAATAGCTTTTTTTCTCAGAGAAGCCAGAGAAGAGGTTAGAAATGGTTGTATTTAAGACAAACTTTTTAGAATACATGTTTTCCAACTAGAGAAATGAAGGGATTTAATAAAGACTGGACAACTTCAACAAGGACATAGAAAATTAAAATCCCTTAGTATATGTGGCAGAGTAGATAATATTGCAGATTTGAATGTGTTCAAATATAAGTAGCATTAGGAAAATACAAGTTGACCACCATGGTGCGGCAGACACTGTGGTTGCCTGGCCATATCTCCTTGGGTTGTATGTTTTAGTGCATCCCGACCTATTTTCAACTGTCTGAGGGCTCTCTCTGGTGGCTGAAGCCTGCTCTGGGAGAAAAATAGTAGAGTAAATGCCTACTGGACTACCTTCTGCTTGTGACTGGAGGTAGTTGGTGCATTAATGCTCCAGCTTCCTTACTTCGGGCTGGACAACTCTGAGTAACATGTTCTAAACTGATTCCTTGAGTTCCCTGGCAGGATGAGCCTCCGGTTGCCTCATGATAATGGGCTTGTTAGTGCATTCTTTATTGGCTGTTCTCTTCCTGCCCCCTGTTCCTTCTTCCCTCTTGGTGTTGCTTGGGATAATACCTAAATAAGCTAAACACTCTCACTTGACTGTCACAGACTTTGCTACTGGTGGAGTAAAAACTGAAACACTTGGATTTAATAGATACATAATATTTTCTAAGAATCACTGAATCTAAGAATCCTCTCCCATCCTGTGTGATGATTCTGCACCAATATCTTGCTTTCTTTTCTTCCAGGCTCACCAGCAAGGTACATTTGACAAGTAATATAAACGTGTAATTTAGTGTGTTGTGGAAGCTGAACATTTTAGTACCATAATCTGAGAAATTTGGTCTTCATTTCAATACCTTTGTAATTTCCTTTACCTTCATTAAAAGAGGCCACTGAGCAGGCTGCTTAAAAGCAAAAAAATTGAGAGCCAGATTAACCTGAAGCTTTGTGTCCTGTTTCTGTTTTCTAACTGTGTGATCTTAGGCAAATATTAATATTGTTAGGTCTTTTTTAATGGGAAAAGTAAGAAAATTATGAAAGCAAAATGAAATATTCAAACCCTTTAAAAGAATTTCTACTACATATAAGAATCTATCACTTATTATTGTTGTTCTTTTGATTTTATTGTTTAGGCTAGATGTTAAGGTACTCAATATGCAGGAAACTGTAAGTTGAGATTTTAGTTTTGAAATTAAAGCATATATTCACTTTCCAGGCTATTTCACTCCATTACCTATTTAGGATCAAATAATAATAATTTATTGAGCTTTCCTCTGTAGGTGCTAGACTCTGTTTTAAGTAGTGTCCAAATGTTTTCTCATTTATGACTCAACTTCATAAAAACCTAATGAGCTATCCTATTTTGCCAATAGGAGAAATTAGGGTAACCAACTAATCATCTTGGTTTGCCTTTGGCTGAAGGGTTTCCTGTGACATGGGTCTTTCAGTGCTAAAACCAGGAAAACCTCAAGCAAACAAGGATGGTTGGTTACCCAAGAACAGAGCATCAGTGAGGATAATTAGCTTGTCCAATATCATAGATTTATAAGTGGAAATTTGGAATTTGAACCTTACTTGTCTGATTTTTAAAAACCAGATGCTTTATTGCCTGTTTATAATAGACTCATCCACATTTTCTCTATTCTTCTAAAAAGGTTCCATGTTATAAACCTCAGAAAGGAGCTGAAGATATCTTACAGTTGTGTTCTCAGTATGGGTGATAACACCCTTCTTCTAGAAAGCATTTTTGAAATCTGCAAAAGTATTTGGGTTGTCAAAGTTATTGGAAGAGCACCACTGGACTTAGTGGAATGGTCTCACAAAATGAAAAATTCTCCCAATTTTAACATGACTTTGAATGTCTTCTTAGTCATTCATATGGTTACCCATTGGGTCCCATTTAAGTATAAATCACAATTTTAATAAATTTAATCAAAATACTATTATATATAAGAGACAAAAGGAATGTAAATAATGGTAAAATTGTAATATGCTGAAAAATTATAATATTAGAAATATATGTTGTAAACATTACATATTGAAGTATTTACTTATTTGGGGTTGCCAATTTATTTTAGTCTTCAGGAATGTTTCCAGAGGAATTCACTTTCTATACCTTCTTTGCTTACTTTTCCAACTCATCTTCTACTACTCTTCATCAATTAAGATAAATTTTTCTCTTTTTTCAAGTTCTAGAGTCTGAATATATGTCTTGTTTTGACGGGTGGTAAGAATTCACAATTGGAGACTTGTTTTCTGTATCACTTACATGCTATGCCATAACATATAGAATTATGTAGACACTACCCTTATGAATAAGGTCATTTATAACAACATGATATTTCTTGGTTTCTCTATTTTGAAAATTCTTAACTTGCTCTAACATTTTATTCCTACTTATTTTTTTAAAGGTGTTATTTATTTATTTGAGACAGACAGAGGGAGAGCACAAGGAAGGGTAGAGGGAGAAACAGACTCCCCGCTGAGCAGGGACCCCAATGCAGGGCTCGATCGCATGACCCTGAGATCATGACCTGAGCTTAAGGCAGACACTTAACCGACTGAGCCACCGAGGCGCCCCATTTTATTCCTACTTAAAATAAAATTTTTCCTCTTTCCGTTACCATTCACAAGGAAGTCTGGTCCATTATTAACTTATTAAAACAACAGTTCTTATTCTAATATCAATCTTTTTTGTTGGAATTACTTCTAATACTATTTTTCATAAAGCAAGTATATACAAGTATGTGGCCACTTTATTTTGTTTCCCAGTGTGGTGATATCTGAGCATTTATATATTAACGTTCATATAATTTAATTATAAATTATTTCCCTTTTATCCTCCATTATTTTAGAATGGACATTACTATTATTTAAAGATCATGTGTGTGGGTAGCCTATATTATCTTTTAATTTAATTTTAGAATAATAGAATTAGCATTATACTATGTTTGTTTTTTAAAGGAA
This sequence comes from Mirounga leonina, assembly GCF_011800145.1. NCBI lineage: Eukaryota > Metazoa > Chordata > Mammalia > Carnivora > Phocidae > Mirounga > Mirounga leonina. The sequence goes on along the minus strand of NW_023270415.1, from coordinate 58,689,917 downwards.
CCATTGAGTCGGGCAGGGTTGAGAACACTGCAAAAGAAACAGATTATTTTCAAATAATAATAATGGTTTCTAAGGGCACCTGGGTGGCTTAGTCATTAAGCATCTGCCTTAGGTCCTGGGATCGAGACTCACATCAGGCTCCCTGCTCGGGGGTGGGGGTGGGGGCTGTTTCTCCCTCTCTCGCTCCCCCTGCTTGTGTTCCCTCTCTCACTGTGTCTCTCTCTGTCAAATAAATAAAATCTTAAAAAATAATAATGGTTTCTAAGAAGCAGATGAACTTGATATAATCACCTTTCTTTCTTCTGTAATAACCAACTTTAATTTAAATTTTAGGAATTCCATTTAGATTGGAAAACATATTCTTGACCACCTAAAACTGAAGATATATTTCACAGGGAGGTTTTCAAATTTTAAGACACAGCAAAACCTAGTCTCTGAACGCGCCATAGAAAAACACTTTTGGAGCCAATTGGCAAGGATTGTGTGAAAGGAAGTGTGGATAAACTACAGCTATAAAGGTTTACAGAATCTTGTTAAAGAGAAGGAGAAGGCAAGAGAACAAAGACCGTGATCCTAGGGAATGAATCTCTGAGGAATAGTAGAAATAATGAGGCATGTATGTGTGTAAAATAATACTATGGAAAACATTGAGAAACAAGAAAAAACTAAATTTGGAATTCACATTTTTAAGAAAGTGAGTTGTGATTTATTGAGTGTTCACTGAAAGAGTATTGTTTGGTGATAGGGAAGGCTATAATTTAGAATATAATGAAGTCCATTGCCCAAAGAAACACTTGTAAAATATTGTTTGTTTTTTCTAATTCCTCCAGTAGAGAAAAATTTACTCTCCCACTATGATTTAGCTATGTTCCAGGAAATATCAATAGGAATTTATTAAGAAATCTTTCAAGGTCTTTTCTATTATGAGTAATAAATATTATCTAATGAGGACTCACTTTGTGTTAGACATACTGGCTAAGAGTTTTACATGTAACGTTCTTTATTCCTTTCAATGACACGTTAAGAATTGTTTTACATACTTTATAGATGACAAAACTAGACCTAAACAAAGAATTTGACCCATGTCAGAGAATTATGTGCTGAGGTAGAATTCAAATACTGACATAATCTTATTATTTCTTTGAGTATTCATTTAATGTAAAGTTCTGTATATATGTGCTCAAAGTAGACTGTTGTCTAAAAACTACAACAACAGATTCAAACACTACAATAAATTTTACTGACATTAAGCAAAGTTCAGCCAGCTATTTATAAATTAAGTCCCACAATCATGAAACTTGACTAAACATATCTCCAAAATATGTCAACTCAGTATTTCTCCATTCTCTTCCTCTTTCCTCCTATTTTGTGCCTTATGCATTACTATAGATCCTTTTACTTGACCTTATATCACCAATGACACCGTCATGCACCGAATTTGCTTATTTGAAATAACTGATATTTGCCCTCTGTCCATTTTATCTTTTAACCATTCAGCTTATCCAGCAAATATTCACATGTCATCATGTCTTCCAGATTTTCTGTTTGGCATCATATGCTATTTAGATCTTTCTTTTAAATTTAACTTATCTCTGGCTATTGACTTATTACACATTATCTTAATACCATACATGAGCTCCTGCATTGATGCTCTCCCTGGCCTTATCATTTTTACAGATTTTTCCACCTCCACTAATACACCTGCTTCTGCCATAAGAGACAACACTCTATATCACAAATCTAGTTATTCTTCTTCATTGCTTTAAAACTCAGTGTTTTTTCAATTGCTTTTGGGATGGTGTTGAAATTCTTCCTTATGACATGTAATGCTCATATTTGCTGATCCATGTTCAGTGCATCTGCATAGACTCCTCCAAACACATCCTGTTTATAAATGCTTAACTGTATGTTTTTCCTAACTATGCCACATTTTTCCCACATATTCCTGTTTTACCTCACTTATTTCCTCCACCTCCCTGCCTCCACACACACACAAAGGCTTCCAGACCCAGTTCAAATTACTACTCTGTGAAATCTTCAGTCTCACCTGGTTAAATTGGTCAATACTCTTTTCTGTGCTCCCTCAGTCATTTGATATCATTGTCCTTTTCACATCGGTTCATATTTCTTTTGTTTGCATCTGGGACTCTTCTTTTAATGTGTGAGTGCCTCCATTACTCCAGACACTGCACTCCAGACAGTGACTCCACTGTCTAAACTGTTAAATAAAGCCAACTCTTTATTGTATAAGCTGATACACTTCTACTCTGAAGTTAGTATCAATGCAATAGACTCTACCTTTTCAAAACTTGGAATCTAGAAAGATTAATATTGAAATCAGTATGTATCCTTTGGCAAAATTAGATTCTCAGTTTGGGGAAATATCGGTGTCTCCTTAATATGTTACTATTGAAACTTTCTGTTTATGAGAGAATCAAAATATTTGAATCCTATAAGATGAAACAGCCAACACACTGGAGAGAGGAAGATCAGATAGAATAAAAGATCAAATTTATTGGGAATATTTTTACCTTTAGTTCAGGAATTTGAATTCTCTCCAAACTTTTGGAATGTATGGTTAGTTGAGGTGGTTAATTTTAAAGGAAATTAACAATCTCTTCCAACAGTAGTACATTGTTTGCTTTCTAGCTCTCAGAATTGACAGGTATGAAGGGGAGTTATATTTACATGTTACAGATTTAAGAAATTAATAATTCAGCCATGGAGAAACTATAAAATATCTGTTTCTATAACAATGTACAAAGAGGGGTTTCAACATTATTTGTGTAGTTAAAGATAGAGACAGTTCTTGCTGAGTTTAGGGGTGATAGTGAAAGGGGGCTGAAAAACAGTGGTCAGCCCAAGGTGGACTAGTTTTATAACAAACATAAAACTGAAAGGCAAGATAGACATGGAGTTATCAGGAGTAAAGCAGTAGCAAGTGAGTGCAAAATATGATTTTTCAATCAAAGAGGAAACAACCTAGATAAAAACACTTATCATCTGAGGGTATCAGAATTTATGAATAGCAAGTATATAGCATTATTTCTTAAAAGGGGATTGTCTGCTCAATTGCTTTTGCCTATCTGAAGAAGTTTCTTTATTGCTTGTTGGCAGTATTTCGCAATAGACTTTTAGAATTTAACTTCCAATCTACCTTACCAGTTTTAACTGGTCTCATGCATCTTATGGTTTACTCACATTGAATCATTCAGTATTTTTCAAACACACCAAATGGGTCAAATTCCCCTTTGCCTTTACTTATGCTGTTTACACAGCCTGGGAATGTTTCTCCCCTATTTTTAGCTGTAAAATACTTAACACTCCTTCAAGGTTAAGTTCAAATTCATTACTACTATGAAAAATGACCAGCTTCTCCACCCAAAATTAACCTCTGTCTCCTCTGAACTCCTATAGCATCATATTTCTATCTATTCTCACATATCTCGCTCCATTCTTTCACCTCAGTTAACTTTTCAGGGCAAGTACTTTGATTTATTCAACAAAGTTCCACAGTGGGGACTTGAACTTCATGCCCACCTTGGGAATTCAATAATATCAAGTTACTACTCACCAAGAGTTACATAGTTTTAGGATATATTTTAAAGACAGAACTAAAATGATATTCTGATATTGAATGTGGGTGTGAAAGAGGAGAGGAATTAAGAATGAATATGAGGTTGTTGGCTTGAACTACTTGAAGGATGGTGTTGGTATTTTTACAGTTGGGAGGGGCATGGTTTTTTAGCAGGGGATGAGGCAAGCTTGGACTTTGTTTAGAGTATATTACACTGAAATGCTTACTAGATAGTCAAATAGTGATGTTGAACGGGCAATTGGTTATAACATTTAGAAGTTTACGTGACATATCTGGGTTAGAAATGTAAATGTGTGAATCATAATTTTAGATGTTATTTAATTTCAGGAGGCTGAATGAGATTATCTAGGAAGAAAAGGCATCTGAAGTGTGTGCCTCACTTATAGAGGACATTGGGACAAGAAGGATCTAGCAAAACAAAACAAAACAAAACAAACAAACAAAAACACTGAAAAAGAGGTAGAGGAATAATCAAGAGAGAATAATGCCCTGAAATCACAAGAGGGTAATGTCAAATGTTGCCAGTGGGTTAGGTGAGATGGAGCTAAGAATTGACCAAGGATGTAACAGTGAACTGGCAATCTTGACAAAAGTCTTTCAATTGATAGAGCTGGTTGCCTGATTTGAGTGGGAGAATGGGAGGAGGGAAAGTGGTGACAGCAAACACAGGCAATTATATGCTATAAAGGGACCAAAAATGGTAACAACAAAAGCAGTGGATAACCAAATGATAGTAACCAAATTGTATTTTAATGTTTTTTAAAGGTTCTTATATCATGGCACAGCACTAGATAGAGATTTGGAATAAACAAAATTGTATTTATCATTGACACCCTGCGTGTTCTCAAGAATGACATGTCAAGGGAAAAGAATGTACACCTCTTTATTCTCTGTTGCCTATCATGGTGATTTAATAGAGTAAGTACTTCATAAAGGTATATTGACTCTTTGTGTGATTAATGGATGGATGTGCAGATGAATAAAAAGTGAGCCTTCTGCATATAGTTATAGAAAGTGATTTCCTGGCTGCCACATCTGGCTGAAGTGTCCTAAGAACTAGACAAATATAGATCTTAAACACATGAAATATTGGGCTTTAGGAATAATGAGAAAACATTCTCTCTTTCAAAAATTTAAAAATCTTACAAAGTGTAAAAACTCCCATTATTGGAGAGATTCCCAGGATCTTGAAAAACTGTAAATTTAGGGAAATTTTTATCAGAACCCTCCATCTTGCCACTATTATTTTATCTTTTACAATAACCCCATAGTTCTTTAGCTTCTGAAAAATTCTCTCTCGAGTTTTTCATAACTACAAGAGTTATGTGCTTCTCTTCTCTGTGTCCCATTCATATGGGAAGGATAGTAAGTCATGTTGTTGTTGTGATCCATCACCCACACTTGGAAAACATTCTTACTTTGCTTGGAACCAGAAAACTGCCATGGGACTTTGCCATCCGTGACTCACATGGATGTCCTACTCAGCCTACTCCAGCGTGTTCCTTGTCAGTGTTTCCCATTCCTATACAGAGACCCTCTTTACCCTGCAGAGCTTTGAAACTCCATGCTGGGTTATTGGCCCCTGGCCTCCGGGGACAAGAGGGATCTAGCAAAACAAAACAAAAGGGTATGTGTGGACACATACCCTCAAACCTTGCATGGCTTAACTAGTAACTTTGCCTTGAATTATGACAGAAGGAAGGAAAAGTAGCAAGAAGGATGGAGGACAGGAAAGAAGAAAAGCAAGAAGTCAAAAGGGAACATGTGCATGGAAAAATAAAGGCCTTTCAGCATTTTTATGCTTCCTGCGTTCATACTATGTATTTTTTCATTTTTTTATTTTCAAGAGATCTGTGTTTTTATACATAAAGTTTGTCTCTTTTAGAAAGCACTGGTTCTAACTTTCACATCCAATCTGACAAGCTCTGCCTTTTGCACTGTGATATTAATTGTTGCTATGATAGAACGGTATATATCTTCGGGTTTCCACAGTTACTTAGAGTAAAAACGGATGACTTCATGTAAAACATTGTAACTTTTTCATCATGTATACCTGTAAACTTACACCCCTTGAACTCCCCTTTCCCATCCCCTAGTAACCACTACTGTATTCCCTGCTCTGTGAGTTTGACCATTCTAGATAGCTCCCAGAAGTGGAATCATGCAGTATTTTTCCTTCTGTGACAAAATTATTTCACTTGGCATAATGTATTCCAGGTTCATCTATGATGTCACAAATGGAAGAATTTCCTTCTTTTTAAAGGCTGAATTATATTCCATTGTATGTATATAACACATTTTTTTCATCCATTCATCTGTTGATGAACATTTGGATTATTTCCATTTATATCCATCCTGTGTGCTCTCATTGCCCTCTATATCTGTATTCATAATAAACTGCATACTATGGTGTTACAAGTTTTGCTTTAAATAGAATTCCAAACAAAATTTTAAAATATACGTATTAATTTTACATTTATTCACATATTTGTCATTTCTGATGTTCCTTCTTTTCTGTGGATCTGCATTTCCTTTTGGTATCATTTCTCTTGCATATTGCATCATTTTTTTTCATCATTGCATATTATCATATTATTGTTGCCCTGTATGTATGTATGTACCATTTTCTCTGGTAACTCTCAAGATTTTCAATCTATCTTTGGTTATCAGCAATATGACTATTGTGCCTTGATGTGTATTTTCTTTATATTCTTGTATCTATAAAAATTTATGATTTTCATCAAATATGGTACATTTCTGTCATTACTTATTTAAACATTTATTGTGCCCCACTCTACTTCTCCTCCTTTTTACATGAATGTTAGTTAGACTGCTTTATATTGTCTTACAAATCACTAGGGTTCTGTTTAATGTTATTATTATTTTTTGTCTGTTCTTCAGATTGAGAAATCTGGTTGTTTGGCAATAGCTGAATACTCTTAAGTTCTTTTAGCTTTTCAGCTGTTGCTTATCATTGAGTTCCTTGAAATTTCCCTTAAAAATGCAAAGTCGGGAGACAAAGATTTGAATGGAGTTTACATGCATGTTTCAGGGCTTCACCCCTATGAGTCTTTTCTTTTGGGGTTACCTCTGTGAGTTTCCTGTGCCCCCAGACTTCCTACTACAACTCTCAAGCCAAAAAGACTACAATTTCTGTTTAAATTCTAGCTCTCTTGCATTAAATGGGATGGAGATTGCACTCATTGAAGGGAAATATAAACATAGATCTCTCCTATTATTCCCTTCTTTTAAGGGTCAAATACCTTCCAGTTTCTGTTCTCTTTTGTTTGCTCTTCAATGACAGCTGTTAGTGAATATCTGGTTGAGGGTTCATAATTTTTATCTGCAGGAGAGATTGTTAAATAGAAGTTACTCTGCCAATACTAGAAGCAGGACCTTTGTTTTATTGGTTTCTTTTAACTTTAAATACACAGTGTATACATTCGTTTGTATGTCTGATCTATTTCCCAATAATAATATAAAAATTTGTAACAATGTAATTCATTATAATCGACCAAACAAGAACTTTGATTATATCTCAAAAGAAGAAGAAAAATAATCCAAAAAATTTAATCATTATTTTTTATTCATTGCTTATTTGTATAAGGAAATGAGAATTAGGAATAGCAAGCAATTTTACAACGTGGTAAACTAGCTACCAAAAACTTACATTAAACATCATACTTAAAAAGGAAAGTTTAGGTATGTTCCCTTTAATTTGGAGGAAAAAAGCAATAAAAGACAGTATCTTCATTGCTACTATACAACATGTTAATGTCAAAATAATATAACAAAAAAGGGGCCTAGGGGTTGGAAGGGAAGCAATAAAATTCTTTTCAATTAGAGATGATATAATTAATAATATAGAGTATCAAACAGAATCAACACATAACCTATTTAAACTAGTTAAACTAATAGTGAATTGAGGCAATTTTGCTGGAAAAATCAATTTGGAGAACATAATGAATTTTTTTCAATATTATCAATGCACATCTAGAAAATAAAATATAAAATAAAGCACCATTTACAATGCAGCAAAATATCAAATTTTCCCATGACCTATTTGGAAATGATTTAAAAGAAGATATACAAGATAGAGTAATAAATTATTGTCATAGATGGGACAACAGAATTTCTTTCTTTCTTTTTTTTTTTATGATGCAACTTAGTAAGTTTATTTAAGTAGCACTGGGACAGGACCCATGGGCAGAAAGAGGTGCACTTTTTGCTGTGTGAGGCTGGTGGTTATATACTTAGTAGTCAAGGGGAAGGGAGCATGCAGGGAGTGTCAGATTAGAAAAGTTTCTGAGAATGTCTTTGAACTTCTACTCAGTAAGACAAAACAGAAGCTTTGCTTTTCTGGGCAGATAAAGAAGGAAAAAAAAAATGGGCGCCTGTGGGTGGCTCAGATGGTTAAGCCTCTGCCTTCCGCTCAGGTCGTGATCCCAGGGTCCTGGGATCGAGCATCGGGCTCCCTGCTCAGTGGGGAGTCTGCTTCTCCCTCTCCCTCTGCCTGCCACTCCCCCTGCTCATGTGCGCTCTCTCTCTGTATCTCTATGTCTCAAATGAATAAATTAAAAAAAAAATCTTTAAAGAAAAAAGGAAGAAAAACTGTTTATAATTTCTTATCAAGAGCAGACTGTCTTTTTAACAGAGAGAAAAGTAGAATTTCAGTCTTATACCCATGTACTTTTAATATCCATTTATTTTAATCTTAGTCCTGACAGTATATAAAATTCTTTTTCAAAGATTTCCCTTCTCAAATCTTCTACAGCTTTCTTTTTCATTCAGATTGTGTCCTTAGTCTTTTCTCTCTAAATAACTAATCTCATTTTAGGACACAATTACTTTCTTTGTCCCTCAACAAAATGTATTTTCATTTCTTATACCTTCCTTACACATCGCCTACTTTCTACATACAGAGTTGCTTTCCTTATCATCTCCATCAGCCTTAATTACATTTTAGCTTAGAAAATTAAGTTCCCACTGAAATTAGTCTGCAGTGAAAATTAAGTAGTAACCAATTGTGAACTGTCTGTTACAACAGAGTTCTTTAGATTGGCAAATATATGAATACATTTCATAATTTCTAAAAAACATATGTCTTCCCATAGTACAGTCTTTCAGTAAAGCATAAAGTATGTTTACCAACAGACTGAAGTATCCTGTTTCTCCATGATAAGAAGCCAAAAGCACAAACCTATGTTCAATAATCAGTGCTTTAGTATTTTATCTTATTTGGAAAAGTCTTGGATAGGCAATAAGTTCAACCCAATTTTTCATTTAACTTAGCAAAATTTTAAAGTTTCAGGTTACCAAAGATTTTGAAAGCCATTTAAAAGTTTTACCTATGAAACTTTTTATTTATTCAACCTGTTCATTCTTAACAATTATCCATGAAAATTCTATGAGACACAAAATTAACCATCATTTTAAGCCATCTTTTGCTGAAAGTTGCAACAAACATGAGCTTATTTGACCTTTGGTAAACCTTGGTAAAAAAGTTTTATGTTTAATGATAATAATTCTAAAGACATGTCTATCTTAATTAAACTAACAAACTTAAATTAGCTTTAATACAGAATGTGTTACACCTGTGCCCACTAAAAGTCCATCAATTTGGTCCCCACTGTCAATTTTACTTGGGGCACCTGTGGGGCACTATGAAGGGGGTGGTTTAAGCCCAAGGGAACTCTTGGGTCCCTTCATGTTGATTTAGGAGGTGCTTCAGCTTGAACCTCATAAAGAGGTGGCCCAATTCCTTGGGGTTCCTTTGTTCCTCGATAGTGAAGGTAGGGGGATAGGAGCCAATGGCAGCCAGAGGCACCGAGGATGGTACAGGAGCTGGTTATAAAAACCATGCCCAGGGTGGTGCAGAAACAGGAGGGGCCAGAAGAGGTGAGGTGCTACCAGTAAGTCTGGAGGCAGATAAAAGCCCAGAAGGAAGAAATAGGATTTCCGGGCCTAAAGCCTGTAAACTTGGACAGATGAACACTTTCTTCCACCAACAAAAAAGTGGAAATAGGCAATCCATGTCCAACACTTCATTAATTATAGAAACTATGAAGAGGTGTAGCTAAGCAACATCAGGCCAATTCAGACAGAGGACTGGGAAGAAGGCACCTATGACCAAACCCTTGAGTTCTGTAGAGGAGGTGCTGGCCAGTCCAGAAGATCCACTTGGCCCACCCAGCAGTTTTACCAACCTCCCGAGGCCCAGAACTAATATGAGAAGAAAGGAGCCATTGACTGAAACATCCAGGTCAAAACCTGTTGATAGGCCTCCTACTTTCCCTTTAGAAGAAGGTGCAGCTGTGATGGATATTATTATTGGAGAATGAAAAAGCAGATTTTAGAGGGGAAAAAATGCAGCCCACATGAAGAATAGGAAAAAATACTAAGTTAACTAAAGCAAGTACCTTTTACAAGTGAAAAAGAATTTTTTCTTCTGCCATAAATAATCAATGTGCTGTTTAAAAAAATAAAGTAAAACGGGGAAAAAATGACAAAGAAGATAGGGAACCTCCCTGAAACAAAAGGAATTTCAGCAGCTGCTTGGGAATATTCTTCAAAGTTCCGGTCCCAAAGTAGACTAACCAGAAAATTGGCTCCAATTATCATGGCAATTAACCCAGGAAATGAATGAGGGAGAAAACCCCCTACAACAAGTCTGGCAACATTCATCCAGGCCCCTCAAGATATATTTCAGATCTGACACACAAAAGAAGAAGCAAACAAAAAGAAGAGTGTCTCAGTACAAAGAGAGGGAGGTATATATAGGATCTTGGCAGGAACGTGTTTACAAGAGAGACAAAGGAGGGGGAGATCACATAGAGAATAAGACAGGACACAGGTAAGATGGTGGATTAACAGAAGCAGAAGGGTCTGAGGCAGCTGAGCTGATGATGATTAGGTAGATGGTAGAGGGTGAGGAGATGGGTATTCTCAGGCACCCTAAAGGAATATGGACAGATCAGGGTTTGGGTATAGGTCCATAAAGACCTGACCATTTGGGATTTCAGTCCATTTTTCTGGTCAGACTTCACCTCCAACCCCCCAGTTTGTATTGAGGAAAATAGTGTTACAAAAGAAGCAGACCTGGGAAGGAGGTATACAAGGTGTCAGGGTCAAACTGGCTCCAGTTTCTCAAGATGCATCCCAAGGGAGTGTCAGATGGGATTGAGGATTTAGAGAAAAGATAGACAGTGACAGTCTTCTGGGCTAGACATATCCCTGCTGAGCCCAAGAGTGTCACCTTGGATAGTCTGTGCCCCAGGGAGCTCCCTGGAACCATCATAGTATCATCCCTGGTACAGGTGAGCATCCACAACCTGTCAACCTCTTAAGCCTACCACATCTCATGAAGAGGGAGCCCTTGTCCATCCTTCCTTTCAATTAAAACAAATTTCCTTGTGAGATGGGAGAACTCTCCCCTGCACTGAGGTTGCATTTAATCTGGTGAACCAATGGTTTTTGTTTCCTTTTTAGGCCTTTTTCCAGATAGATCAGAAAGAAAGAGTAGAACAAAGGAGAAGAGTGAAAGCAACTCTTCAGCGCAAGGAAGGCAAGAGACTCACTGATGATGAGAGTCTCTCAACTCACTGTTATCTTGTCCTTTTATGGTTGCCCAAATGATGTTGCCAGGTGAAGTGGGGGGACCCTGGGCCCTGAGGCCTTGACCCAGCTAGACCCAAAGGAATCCCCAAAGATTCTTGGTCTTATCATGAGAAGGAATGCAAGGACAGACATGCAGCACAGCAGACGAGCAACAGCAGTGTGGAAGTTTATTAAAGCAAAAAGTACACTCTCAGGATCTGAGAGCAGGCAAGCTCAAGCTCTTGTATTTGTTTTTGTCACTTTCCCCAAACAGGCCACCAAAAATGATGTGGTGTCATAGAGTGCAATGGTCAAGAAAGAATTCTTGAGACATTTTATGGTGTAACTTAGTAAATTTATTTAAGCATCATGGGGACAGGACCCATGGACAGAAATAGCTCTGGAGCAAGAAAATTTTAATGTAATTTCAGTACAATCCCAATTCAGATTTCTCCAGGATATTTTTGTGAAATGAAATGAACATATTTTAAGATTTTTTGAGAAAAGAATGTCCTAATAACTAAGTCCAGTTCTAAGAAACAAGAGCTAAGGGAAAGAAGTACTCCATCAGATTCTAATGTATAATTATTTTTTAAAAAGCATTAAAATAGATTTGAAGGAAATGAAAAGCAGATAAATAAAACAGAATGTAGAGGTTAGTCACATGTTTTTTTTTTTTTAAGATTTTATTTATTTATTTGAGAGAGAGAATGAGATAGAGAGAGCATGAGAGGGGGGAGGGTCAGAGGGGGAAGCAGACTCCCTGCCGAGCAGGGAGTCCGATGTGGGACTCGATCCCGGGACTCCAGGATCATGACCTGAGCCGAAGGCAGTCGCTTAACCAACTGAGCCACCCAGGCGCCCACACATGTTTTATTATAAATAATAAATGTGGCACAATAACTCAATGAGAAGGATTTGATCTATAGCACAGTTAATATTGGTTCACTGCCTATATGCCTGTATAAACAGCTCATTAACAAATATAGTTATACTCCTACTTTGCATTGACAGGAGTGAGGACATGCTACCCCAAAATATGACAGTTTAGCATACTGAATATTTTAAGCTAAAGGAGTTTGAGAAAACAGCAGAAGCAAGGTTACTCGGACCTTCCCCCTACCCTTCCTGTGATAGATCATAAAACCCATAGAGGTACTTGCTCTCCCTTGACTTGGGGGAAAGGAGCATTCTTATCTCCAAAGACACAAGGACACTGAGAGAATTTGAAGAAATAGGCCTTCCTAAATTTATCCCAGTTTAGTATCTCATATTCTATAACCTATCATATTTCTCCATGAATATTCACTTTTCATCAAATGTAACATAATGATACACAGGTCTAACTGTTTCTTCAGATCTTCTTTCCTCATGCAGTTTCCTATATCATATAAAACCTATATGAAATAAATTTGTATGCTATTCTGTTGTCAATTTATCTTTGTCAGTTTAATTTTCAGACTCAGCCAATGACCCTAAGAGGGCTGAGGAAAACTTTTTCTTCCCCTAAAGCATCATATAAGCTAATTGGATAGATTAGATTGTGTCTAAATTACATAGGTAGTTACAATACTAACAGAAAAAAGTGTAGTAGAATATGTTGTATGTGATCTAGAGTTTGCAAAAGGAAACCTAAGGAAAACTCAAATGCATGTAGTAGTGAAACAATCGCAAAATTAAGGATTTTTATTGAATAATGACACAAAATATCAGTTAAGTGACAGGTGATAAATTTGAAAAAAAAATGTGCAATAACAAAACCATTAAGTAAAACTGTTTTACCAACTTTAAGATGACTTTGATTTTTAGAAATTTTATTTTATGTACTGCTAAGAAAGAAAAAATGCTGCTAAATAAATTATGGTACAACATTCTATCATTACTTAGAATTTTTTATTTATAAATATCAAAACCATTCATTTAAATTTATTTGGATATGAAAGTACTGTCTATAGGAAAAGCAATGGCCAAGTTCATATGTTATAAGATCCATCTTAATTACTGAGATGTTTTAATGTGTAATTTAGGTGCATCTTATATATGGCATATAATGCTATCTAGAATAAATAAGAATCCCTGTAAATCAGCAAGAAATGCATTGATATCTAATTGGAAAATAGGAAAATAATTCGGATAAGCAATTCACAAAAAGGAAAGCCTAATTGGCTATTATAATACAAAAAGGTATATCAGATAATTGCAAATTTTAAACACTAGATGCTTTTTAAAGCCATCAGATAGGCAACAATTGGAAAATTGTATAATACAGTAATATGCTAGTACATATTTAACCTCAATATTTATTATAATGTAATCTTTTTTCCACTCCTAGGTATATGTATGAACTCACAGAAGCCCAGAAACTTGTACAGAAATATTTCTCACAATATATACTAACAAAGAGTGGGGTACCTGGGTGGCTCAGTCGGTTAAGCAGCTGATGCTTTATTTTCGCTCAGGTCAGATGTTAGGGTCCTGGGATCAAGCCCCACATCAGGCTCTGTGCTCAGCATGGAGTCTACTTGGGATTCTCTCTCTCCCTCTCTGTCCCTCTCCCCCTGTTCTCTCTTTCTCTCTCTCTCAAATAAATAAATCTTAAAAACAAAACAAAACAAAAAACACAGTATATACTATGTGTTCATCGTTAGGAGAATGGACAAATAAACTGTGGGAGTGACACGCCATAGGATGCTCTTCAGCTACCAGAAACGAAGAGCTATTGGCATACGGCAACTACTGTGTATACTACTTTGTGTATTCTTAAGACAGAATTTAATAAAATATGATATAAATAAGTGTGAATGCATTTAAGGCAAATGCATTTATCTAAAAAGTCATAATCAAAAATATATTTTGCAAAGATACATGGCTAGTTAAGGGCATATAACAAAGACAATAGTGGGATGCAGTTGAAATGGCAAATGGAGGGGCACCTGGGTGGCTCAGTCGTTAAGCGTCTGCCTTCGGCTCAGGTCGTGATCCCAGGGTCCTGGGATCGAGCCCCGCGTCGGGCTCCCTGCTCCGCGGGAAGCCTGCTTCTCCCTCTCCCACTCCCCCTGCTTGTGGTCCCTCTCTCTCTGTGTCTCTGTCAAATAAACAAATAAAAATCTTAAAAAAAAAAAAAAAAAAAGAAATGGCCAGGGAAACAAAAATAATGAAATCCTAAAAAAATAATAAAAAGAACGAAAACCTAGCTTTGGGGACAAAGGACGGAAGTAACATAAAATGAGGAGCATGATTAACTCAGTTTTTACTTTAACCAGTCATATCCACAAAACTAAATTCTTCCACTTGATTCTTCAGTTTCCTATTACCTCGGCAACTATTTTTTGTCTTGATGAAAAATGTACAAAGACAGACAAGATTCACTGATTTGGATGTATTAATATTTGTTATACATGCGTCTTGACTAACCAAAACTTTCTAACTGGTTACCTTTTCACTTTGCTTCCTTTTCGATAGGTACCATTATAAAAATGTCTTTTTCTCTCTTACAGTCAATTACACAATTAAAAGCTGCTTGCAATTTTCATTATTCTCAGATTTTCACCTTGTTTTATAGGCAGTGTATGGGTCGGTCTGTAAAGGGGCTACCATAGGGAATATGGGATTATAGGCATGAAAGTTCTTAATGCTTTTAGGATGTAAAGCACTCAGACTAAACAAAGCCTTTATCTTTAGTATTAGGTGGTTCAATTTGATATAATTAAAGCATCAAGAGAATTAACAAATATAAGGGGAACAAATCATTTTGGTGAAATTCAAAAGGAAAACTTGCTTCAGATTCCTTTATTCTCTTTAGAAGAAAGTGCATATCAGGTCAGACAAGGGAAAAGATTAGACAAAATTTGTAGCAAAACTGTATTTGTTTTATAAATACCTCGCATACAGAATTTGGAAATTAAATGATGATACACAGTAAAATTTAAATCTTCCTTAACATTTCTCCAAGTTCCCAAGTTTTCTTCCTCTGAGGGATTCACTAATATTAGAGTTTTGTGTTCTTTTTAAGGACGTTTCACGGATATGCCCACATGTTTGTGTGTGTGTATATATATATATACATATATATATATGTATTTGAATATAGATAGATATAGCTTTTAAAGTACATGACTGGTTCATTGACATTTTATTCATCCAAAAGAATTCTTCGTAAAATGAGACAAAATAAGAGATTTTGAATGAGTATAGAAATGCTTTACCAACCACAAAAAGTAGCTATTACGAGACCACGAGGTGCTGGTAACCTGGTTTAGTGTCTGGTTGCAACGTCAGTTGTTATGTACTATATCTCCCCAGCCACTTGCTGTGTTTAGCTCACCCGTACAGAAATTCATTAGGCACAGACCTGTTAAAGTTTCACACTGAGGGTTACAAACCCTACTGTTACTTGAAAAGTTTATGCCCTGGTTGCAACAAAAACTCTGAAATTTTAACTAGCAATACATTGAGGGACCAATTTCCTTTTAAGCTCCGGGAAACATAGCTCTAACCCTCATGTAGTGCAAAAAGTTTCTCATGCATAGAAAGGTTTCTCGTTTTTGAGACTAGAAATTTCTTTCCAAATTGACTTTTTTTTTTTTAAGATTTTATTTATTTATTTGAGACAGAGAGAATGAGAGAGAGCACATGAGAGGGGGGAGGGTCAGAGGCAGAAGCAGGCTCCCTGCTAAGCAGGGAGCCTGATGCGGGACTCCATCCAGGGACTCCAGGATCATGACCTGAGCCGAAGGCAGTCACTTAACCAACTGAGCCACCCAGGCGCCCTCCAAATTGACTCTTATTTTCTCCTTATACTGCAAAAAGGTAAAGGGTAGGAATTTATTCCCTCTAATAAAATTTGATTATAAAATATAGATATCTGAAACTAATGCTGTTATCTCTCCCTACCTCTCTCTCTCTCTCTGTATACAAACACACACACACACACACACACATAAAAATATGTACATATATACATATACATACTGCTGACACTTGAACCATGTGGGGGTTAGAGGTGCCGACTCCCTATGCGGTGGAAAATCAGCATATAATTTTTCACTCCCAAACTCCCCCAAAACTTAATTTCTAATAGCCTACTGTTGACTGGAAGCCTCACTAATAACATAAACAGATGATTAACACACATATAGTATGCTATATCTATTATATACTGTGTTCTTAAAATAACCTAGAGAAAAGAAAATGTTATTAAGAAAATCATAAAGAAAAGTACATTTACAGTACATATATGATTTTGCATATATGATGAACATTGGATTTTAGTGTGATGACAGTATCAGAGCTCACCTAAGCCATGAAATGCCACAAAAGAAAATAATAATTATTATTCTGATGTTATTTAACAACTATTTACTGAATGCACAGGTATTTCTAAAAAGTTTTAAATACCTATCTCATTTGACATTATCAATATACCATTCTCTACCAAAATAGGCACTCTTTCTTAGTTGCTTTTAGTGATACCAAAAATATTTTATTATCTTCTATGCTCTTAGGAACTTCAAAATGACAAAAAGAACAAAGAAATCTGGGAAATTGGCCATGAACTTAAAATCCAAGAGTATAATGTCCCTAAAAAGACATACACTTTCAGTTGCTAAAGGAATAACAGATGTAAATTTTCCAATTAGTTTTAATAGGGAAGAATCTATCTTTCCCTAGAAAAATTAAATATACTCATTATCGGAAGAGTGTTTTACCTTGATGCCATTTGATTCTATGGTGGAGAACATTTCTTTTGACATTTAAGCTTCTGGTAAAATGAAAACTGTGGAGCAATAAGTAATTCCAACCCAACCCTTGAAAGCTCACTGCATCATTTGCTAAATTTGCACATCCAGAGAGGAGATACAAGTGTGGAGCAGCTCATGAATTCTCAATCATATGCAAGCCTCTACAAAAGTCCTTGAAACAGTCATATAGAATCTGCCATATGCTGATAACTGCATTCAGAAAACTCACTCATCATAAGAAAGGATGATGAATAGTTATGCTGAGTCAGTGGTTACAAGTTGGCAATAAACTTGGAGAAAATTGAGGTCAT
Organism: Mirounga leonina; assembly: GCF_011800145.1. Classification (NCBI taxonomy): domain Eukaryota; kingdom Metazoa; phylum Chordata; class Mammalia; order Carnivora; family Phocidae; genus Mirounga; species Mirounga leonina. Next base: position 58,672,671 of record NW_023270415.1, on the reverse strand, counting down.
TTGTTAGACTGTACAGTATAAAGCTTTGCCTTGAGACTCAAAAAATTTCATTGATGAAGTAGAATTGAAAGTGGTTATAGAATACTATTTCTGGGGCTGAATTCTGCAAAATGGTATACAGAAAGCAAGGAATATTGGCCAATCCAGTACTTTATTGCTAAGCAGTAGATAATGTATCAACAATAGGACCTCAAATTTCAGAATGAACTAAATAGACCAAATTTTGCCTCCATTTCTGGAGTTTAGTCAGAGGCATGAACACTACAATTTTGAATCTCAAAATTATTTTATTGTTACTACTATGCTCTAAATTACATTAATCTGATTAAATTTCACAACTATACAATGAAGAACCACATGCAGAAAGTCTGTGTTAGTGATTACACAGTAAAGGATGTGATTTTGCTTTCAAGAAAGGAATATACTTACTAACTCCCATAACTTTCTCTTGGTACATGATCCGACATATTATTGATATTTAATTCCTTATTCCTCATTCCCCCTTGAGTATAATATATTCTAATTCAGGAATCCATTGGTATTCATCTTTGTGTTCTTAGTTTCTAAGATAGTACCTTATAAACTAGGCATAATTTATTCTTGAGGTGATTGATCTAAAATGATCAGTTTGCTATTGTTTCTGAGATTATATCCACTGATGCAAACATTTCAGAACATCTTGTAAGTGTTATGATCTGCATTATACAAATTCATCATTCACTGTACTGAAAACAGAGTTATGTTTCTTGTAAAGGGAGTACTGACCCACACATGGCTTCTTTTCCTCTGATTTTTTTTTTTCCTGTTTTCTTCTTTCCTTTTTAGGCCTTTCTTTACCTTATATTTTCTTCTCTTCCTTTCTTCTTCACACTGAAGTAATTTCCTCTGATAATCTCACTGACTTTAAATATTCAACAGCTACTTCTTTTTTATTGACATATAATTGACGTATAACATTATATTAGTTTCAAGCAAACAACATACTGATTTGATATTTGTATACATTGAGAAATAATCACAATTGTCACCATACAATGTTAAAAAAATTTGCTTGTGATGAGAACTTCTACGATTCACTCTTCTAACAACTTATAAATATGTAATACAATATTATTGACTATAGTCACTATGCTACACATTACATCCCCATGACTTATTTATTTTATGACTGGAAGTTTGTACCTCTTGATCCCCTTCATGTATTTTCCTATCCCTCAACCCCACTTCTTTCTGGCAACCATCAATCTGTTTTCTGCATCTATAATTTTGTTTTGTTTGTTCATTTGTTTTGTTTTTTAGATTTTACACATAAGTGAAATCATTCAGTATTTATCTTTCCCTGTCTGAATTCTCTTACTTAACATTATACCCTCAAGGTCCATCCATGTTATTGCAAATAACATGATTTCATTCTTTTTTATGACTGAGTAGTATTTCACTGGATATACATCCCATATCTTCTTTATCCAATCATCCATTAATGGACACTTAGACTGCTTTCATATCTTGGGTGTTATAAATGATGTTGCAATGAACATAGGGAAACATACATCTTTTTGAATTAGTGTTTTCATTTTCTTCCAATAAATATTCAGAAGTGGAATTGCTAGATCATATGGTAAGTTCTATTTTTCATTTTTTGAGGAAGCTCCATACTGTTTTCCATAGTGGCTGCACCAATTTACATTCCCACCAACAGTGCACAAGGGTTCCTTTTCTTCTATCCTCTTCCAACACTTGTTATTTCTTATCATTTTGATCTTAGCCATTCTGACTGGTGCAAGGTGATATCTCATGGTGGTTTTAATTTACATTTCCCTAATGATTAGTTATGTTGAGCATGTTTTATGTGTCTGTTGGCCATCTGTATGTCTTCTTTGGAAAAATGTCTGTTCAGGTCCTTTGCCTATTTTTTAAATCCAATTCTTTGGGGTTGTTTTTTGTTTGTTTGTTTGTTTTTGGTGTTGAGTGTTGAATTGCATAAGTTCTTCATATATTTTGGATGTTAACCCCTTATTGGATATATGATTTATAAATATCTTCTCCCATTCAGCAGGTTGCCTTTTCATTTTGTTGATGATTTCCTACTCTGTATAGAAGCTTTTTAGTTTGATGTAGGCCCATCTTTTTATTTTTATTTTTGTTGCCCTTTCTTTTGGAGTCAAATCCAAAAAATCACATCAAGACTCTTATCAAGGAGCTTAGTGCATATGTTTTCTTTCAGGAGTTTTATGATTTCAAGTCTTACATTCAAGTCTTTAATCCATCTTGAGTTAATTTTTGTTTATTGTGTAAGATGGGCTTCAGTTTCAGTCTTTCACATGTGGCTGTCCAGTTGTCCTAATACTATTTATTGAAGAGAATGTCTTTTACCCACTATTTATTCTTGCCTCCTTTGTCATAATTTAATTGACCATATATCTGGAGTTTTATTTCTGGTCTCACTATTTGATTTTATTGACCTATGTGTCTGTTTTATGCTAATACCATACTGTTTGATTACTACAGCTTTTTAATACAGTTTGAAATCAGGGAGCATGGTGCCTCCACTTTGTTCTTTTTTCTCAAGATTGCTTTGGGTCTTTGGAATCTTCTGTGATTCCATACAAATTTTAGGATTGGTTTTGTGAAAAATGCTGTTGGAATTTTGATAAGAATTATATTGAATCTGTAGATTGCTTTGGGTAACATGGACAGTTTAACACTATTAATTCTTCCAATCTATGAACACAGGATGTCTTTCCATTTATTTGTGTTTTCTTTTTTTTTTTTTTTTAAAGATTTTATTTATTTATCTGAGAGAGAGAATGGGAGACAGAGAGCATGAGAGGGGAAGGGTCAGGGGGAGAAGCAGACTCCCCGCCGAGCAGGGAGCCCGATGCGGGACTTGATCCTGGGACTCCAGGATCATGACCTGAGCCAAAGGCAGTTGCTCAACCAACTGAGCCACCCAGGCGCCCTATTTGTGTTTTCTAACAGCTACTTGTATGTAAGTGATTTATAATACATATTTTGAATTCTCAGTGTGTTTCTTAGTTCTATTTTGAAAACTTCTTATTGCTGATTGACGTCTTTGCTTGGATATCAAAATTAAATTAATTACTCAGTATGTTCTTAATTGAATTTGTAATTTTCTCCTCCTGTTTGTATCCCTCCACATAAGCTTTTACAATCTTACACCTATTTTTGTTATTGACATTGTTATTGTGTAAATTTGAAATTGTTACAAGTTCATGAACTGTAAGTAAATTGCAGACATACTATAGTATTATACTGTATCTCTCTGCCTTTCACAAATTCTTTATCTTTAATTCTGGTGTAGTGGTTTTATGTAAAGATGCAAGCTTTGTGGTTTACCAACATGGATTCTTATCAGAATACTTGGTTTTACTAACTCTATGCCCAGCTTTAAGTCTCCGTTTTCTCATCTATAATGTAGATATCATAATAACTGCTGCACATTGTTGTAATGATTAATAGAGGAAGAAAGAGAGTGGTTAATAGCATTTGTAAAGTAGCAAACTTCATTACATTGTAGTTAATTTTATTTGTTAGCAAAGTTACCCTAGTGTACCAGCTCATCAATTCTTTATTATGAATATTTTAATTACAAAAACCTAAAAATACAGCAAATTGAAATAATCTCACAGTGAAAACCCACATGCCTGACACCTAATTTCTGCCATTAGTATTTTACTATAGTTGCTTATCACCTATCATTCTGTCCATCCTTCGATCCATGCATCAATCTGTCTTATTTCAAAGTAAACTGCAAGTATCAGTGGACTATCTGTTCTTTATACTCCAGCATGCATATTTAGCATTTATATTTCTTTCTAGTTTTACTTTTGATGTAATATATATCTAATGCTATATATAATGATGTAATATAATACATATGCAGATTTGCCTTCCAATTTTACTTTTGATGTTATATATATATATACACACAAACATATACATACACAAATACAGATACTGTGTATGTGTATAGATATGGATGCTATATAAATATATATACAGATACAGAGGTATATATTATCTATATTAAAAGATATATATTACTTTTCATTATATATATTTATACACACAGAGAGAGATACAGACATAGTAAAAGTGAAACACAAATTCTGTGTAATCCAAACTTCTATCAAGATATCCAACATTAGCATCATACCAGAAAGTGCCCTCCTGCTTCGTCCCAGTCTGTTCTCACTCTCATCTTTCAGAGGCCACCACTGTTCTAAGATTTTTTTTCACCATATTAGTTTTGCCATTGGGATTATTATCTATGTACTTTATGTAAGATGCCTTTCACTCAGCAAAATTCTTTTGAGATTCATCCGCGGTATTTGTATCCATAATTTACTTTATGAAAAATGGCAGTTTGTTTATCCACTCTGCTATTGATGGACACCTAGGATGTTCCCAGTTTGGGGCTAGTATGAATGAGATTCTCTGAAAATCCTTATATATAGTCATATGTTTTCCTTTTTCCTGCATACATACTTTGTGATAGAACTGCTACATTATAGGTTAGATATTATGTTTAGGAATGTAAGAAGCTACTAATTTTTTCCCACAGTGGTTGTACAATTAACATTCCTATAAACTATGTATGAGATTTCAGTTGCTCTATTATTTGCTCACATTTGGTTTTGTCTGTCCTTCCATTAGTTTCCGGTAGCTGAGGTTGTTCTGAAGTCTCTCTGATTTTTCAATTCAGAAATATCTTCAGTTTTATTTTAGTTACCCCAACTGATACTGATTTGTCTTGTGCCCTGACTAACAGCCCATAAAAATGGTTGCTCACTCAGTGTCATTCCCTTTTTCCAAATTTAGACTCCCCTCTAGAATCTGTCTGCTTTTGATCATGTTCCAGTTGCTTTAAGCTTCATTCATTTCCTCAGATTTTATAATTATCTGTGAGAGTGTTATGGCCAGTAGGAACTTGCTCAGCCATACTGGAAGGTGAATGCGTCAAGTCTTATAGGCCTATTTCAATATCATTCTAATTGTTCTTCTGCATTTCATTTTTCAAAAATTTCCTACCCATCATTAGCATCAATCCCAAGTGAAACATACTAATGCATGTAAGCCTTTCCTCTGTTAAAAATATCTTTAATGGTTCCTTTACTTATGGAAAAAAATACTTCCAAATCCCACAGTCTTAGCTTAGTGTTCAGGATTCTTCATTATCCAAATCTATACCAGTTTTCGATGTATTTTCTCACAATACAGATAGTTTGTGAGAGAAAAGTTCTACCAAAAACCTATTTTTTTTTCCAAAATATTCTACATGATTACTACTGAGACAATACTTATAATTTTGACCTCTAATTTTAATCTAGATTGTTTGGGTTTGAGTTCCAGCTCTATCATTTATTAACTATTTGATCTTTGGCAGTGGCCACTCCAATAATAGTCAGAATGTTAATAATAATACTGGGCGCCGGGCTGGCGCCATTGGTTAAGTGGCCAACTCTTAGTTTTGGCTCAGGTGATGATCTCGAGGTCCTGGAATTGAACCCCGCAGCAGGCTCCACACTCGTCACGGAGTCGGCTTCAGGGTTCTCTCTCTCCCTCTGCTCCTCCCCGTGCTCACTTCTACTCTCTCTCTCTAAAATAAACAAATAACTCTTTTGAAAAATAATAATAATACAGTTATGATTTATTAAATTGTTACTATATTGGAGAAATCTTATTACTAAAAGTTATAGAATAAACACCCAATTTTAGATAAGACTATTAATATATTGCTTAATCTGTATATCTTCTTCCTCAGTAAGATGAAGCTTTCCAAATTAAAAGGGAGAAAAATTTTTTCAAACTACACAGGAGAGGAGTTAACCAAGATGGTGACATAGGAAGCTCGTGAGCTCCCTTCCTTCCATAGACATGCTGAACATACAGCTACATGTAGAAAGACTCTCTCTGAGAGGGAAAACTAGCTGAACCACTCATAAACATTAAATGAATAGAAAATACCCACTTTGAACCAAGTAGGAAAGACAGATAAACTCTCAGCATAAACCCCACACACAGCACAGTGACATGGAATCCTGAGGGAACTCCCAACTTCTCCCTGAGGAGTGAAGGACTTGGACCTCACACCTAGAGCCCCAACTTTGTTTTTTTTTTTTTTTAATTTGGCAGAGAGAGAGACATAGCAAGAGCAGGAACACAAGCAGGGGGAGTGGGTGAGGTAGAAGCAGGCTTCCCGCTGAGCGGGGAGCCTGATGCGGGGCTCAATCCCAGGACTCTGGGATCATGACCTGAGCTGAAGGCAAACGCTTAACGACTGAGCCACCCAGGCGCCCCGAGCCCCAACTTTAAACTCCCACCTGAGGGACAGGTTCCCAAACATCAAGCTCTGAAAGCCAATGGGGCTTATGTCCAGGAGACACATAAGACTATATCAAATAAAAGCAATTCCTAATGGGCAGGCTAGCACACCACCGCTATCCCCACGAGGGCTTGGTGCAGAGGCAGCAGGCAAAACCACCCATCTCCCAGTCCTACCCTGACAGGGGTATATCTGCACGCTTTACAAGCTGCTGCCCGAGGGCCAGATTTCTAATTTAGCAGGAACCAGGAGCTGGCTGTGCCACTCCTCAAAGACCGTGAAGCCAGCAGATACCTCTCTGGCCCTCTCTTCCCAGCTTGCTCCAGTAATAAAACCGAGTCACCAGTTACTTCCCTAGGAGGAGCCTATACACACATCTGGTGCTCCAGCTTTTGTAGCTGCCACCTGAATGGCATGCATCCAAATCTCCTGGTCTAATAGCCAAAGGGGCTTGTATTCACAAGTCCCACACGACAAAAGCAAACCAAGAAACCGTCTAAATTGGCACAGGTGTCCCTCCCCCATCCCCACCTCACCACATCATAGCTCTACACCTGGGCCCAGCACAGAGGGAGCAAACAAAAAAGTCCATCTCCTGGTTTTTCTGTGGAAAGGGCTTAACTATATACTTTCCTAACATACTCTTCCCATCTAGGAAGATCACCGTTTGGGACTCTGTGATCTTCCTCTTTGGGACACTGATGAGTCTAGACATACACTAAACTACTGAAAGTCACCAAGTACAAAAAAAGGTGGCTTGGACAACACAGAGGTTTGAGAGACAACTGAGAGCTCTGGACAGGCTGGTTGATGAGATTCATCTCCTACATGAGACCATTCGGTGAAGACTGGGAGAGCTGGCTGTTTTTTTGTTTGTTTGTTTGTTTTTAAGATTTTATTTATATGTTTGACAGAGAGAGACACAGCAAGAGAGGGAACACAAGCAGAAAACAGAGGGAGAGGGAGAAGCAGAATCCCCAATGAGCAGGGAGCCCGATGTGGGGCTCAATCCCAGGATCCTGGGATCATGATCTGAGCCAAAGGCAGACGCTTAATGACTGAGCCACCCAGGTGCCCCGAGAGCTGGATGTTTTATCTAATGTGTAGAAGGCAACACAGAAGGTCAAGGAAAATGAAGAAATAGAATATGTTCCAAACAAGAGAGCAAGATAAATATCCAGAAACAGGTTTTTTTAAGTATTTAAATTCCAGTTAGTTAACACAGTGTCATATTAGTTTCAGGTGTACAATATAGTGATTCAACACTTCCGTACAACAGGTGGTGTTCATCACAAGTGTGCTCCTTAATCCCCATCGCCTATTTCTGGTAACCATCAGTTTGTTCTCTAGAGTTAAGAGTCTGTTTCTTGGTTTTCCTCTCTCTCTCTCTTTTCCTTTGCTCATTTGTTTTGTTTCTTAAATTTCACATATAAGTGAAATTGTATAGTATTTGTCTTTCTCTGACTGACTTATTCCAGAAACAGAACTTAATGAAACAGAGATAAGTGATTCTCTGATAGAGGGTTCAAAATAATGGTCATAAAGATGCTCATCTGGGCGCCTGGGTGGCTCAGTTGGTTAAGCAACTGCCTTTGGCTCAGGTCATGATCCTGGAGTCCCGGGATCGAGTCCCGCATCGGGCTCCTTGCTCAGCGAGGAGTCTGCTTCTCCTCTGACCCTCCCCCCCCTCATGCTCTCTCTCTCATTCTCTCTCTCAAATAAATAAATAAAATCTTAAAAAAAAAAAAAGATGCTCATCTAAGAGCAATGTATGACCAAAGTGAGAATTTCAACAAGAGGTAGAAAATAAACAAACATCCTAAACAGAAATCACAGAGCTGAAGAATATAAAACCAAAATAAAGTCCCTTGCTATTACTGTATTGCTGTCTGTTTCTCCACTCAGATCCATCAATATTTACTTAATATATTTATATGATGTTGGGGGTATAAATATTTACAAATGGTATAACCTCTTAATGAATTAACCCCTGAAATGAAACTACTTAAGTGTCCTTTGGCAGATGAAGGATAAAGAGAATGTGGGATGTATCTATCTCTATATCTCTCTATCTCTATCTATATCTACATCTATCTATATCTATATCTATATCATCTATATCTATATCTACATCTATATCTGTGTCTATGTATATATTTATATAAAATGGAATATTATTCAACCTTTAAAAAGAAGGCAGTCCTGTCATTTGTGACAACATTGATGAACGTGGGGGGCATTGTGCTAAATGAAATAAGCTAGACAGAGAACAACAAATACTTCATGCTATCACTTATATGTGAAATTAAAAAAAGAAAGTTGAATTCATGGAATCAGAGAGTAGAAAAGTGGTTGCCAGAGGCTGAAATTAGGGAAAATAGGGAGAGGTTAATAAAAGGGTACAAACTTTCAATTATAAGGTGAATATAGTCTGGGTATCTAATGTATAACATGGTGATTATAGTTGATAACACTGTATTGTATAATTGAAATTTGCTGAGAGAGTAGAACTTCAATATTCGTACACACACACAAAGCCAAAGATGAGAGGTTATGGATGTGTTATTAACTCCATGTGGGGAACCCATTCACAATGTAGACATCTATCAAATTATAACATTGTACACTTTAAATATCTTACAATTATACTTGTCAATTATACTTCAATAAAGGAAAAATTACACAGGAGATAGGATCAAATGCCTCATAATAATCTCAAATAGACATTTAGTATTTTATTTTCCTATCAGAATTATTTGCAAATTAATTTCTAACATGTAGAATTTATCCAACCAAATTTCTCATTAACCTCTAAATTGCCAAACTAATTGTTGGAAATTGAACTTAAGAAAGATAAATTTAATCTCCAATGAAAAGTAATTTTTCCAACAGTGTGAATTTTGATGAGCTCTGTATGCAGCATAGTTCAATTTATCTACCTGATTAGCCATATTCCAAGTGAAATAAAAGAACTGAGTTTGTAGAATATTTTTTTGCTTTTTCCTAAAATTCTTACCAGTTGAAGCATGTGATATGAATGAAAAAAAGTGTTTTCCTCACATAAAGTTTAAAGTATAAGGTAGAGGAGTCAGGAATGTGAAGTTTTATAAGCAATTACATTTTATTAAAATTTAAGAAGATATAAATAATAGTTTATGATATGTGTTTGACATTACACTATTCAAATCCAAATAGACAACACCAAAAAATACTATAAAAAGACGACATATACCTGAGGAAGGGTAGATAGCAGTGATACTTACCAAAGAGGAATATATTCTTTTTTAGAGGCATAATTCTTGGTCTCAGGATATGAAATCTAATAGAGCTCTACTTAAATATGAGTTTCTATGCTCTGCTCTAGAGGAAGTTATCAATGAGTCTCAAAATTTTATGTGATTAATAGTGTTTTTGAAAATGCATGGAAAGTTGAATTCATGCATAAAAATTCACCCGTTAAACAAATTCTTTAAATTTTAAAACTATTGATAAGGGAAATCTGTGTCCTAAGATGGCCGACGGAGCCAGCAAAGGAGTCCCAGCCCCTGCCCTGGGGCTCTTCTGGTTCTTCTCCCTGCCCCACTTCCCACATGCACCAAGAGTGCCCAGTATGTGGAAGTAGAAGTGTATAAATTACCCCATTTGTGCTCAGGGCTCAGACCTTTGGAGATCACTCTCCTCTGAGCCCGCCAGCGTTATATAAACCTCCTATCCTCCAAGATCTCTGGGTGCCACTTGGTTCTTCAGTCGGGCGATCTAGTCCAGGTTCTGTAACACTATCAATGGAACTAAAGTATTATATCGGCAAAGAGAGGGTGAAGATATCAGTAACTGCTCTCTTGTGTCCATACTACAGATATCTGTGAAAAGGATTGTACAAACATAAAGGAAATATTTCCTAATGTGTCCAGTGTATTCAATTCATACCACTCTACAGAGAAATTTGGAAGGATCCTCTTTTAAGAAATATCTCTGAATTAAGGAAAAGATCAAGCACCAACAAGGGAGGATGGCTTATTTTTTCCTGTATTAACCATTTTCTGATCATCCATTATGGAGCTCAGTTGGAGACCTTCATTAATTAGTTACCATGTTATTCTATAAGACAAAATAGTATATATAAATTCCCTCTAGTTGCAAAAGAACTGATATAACTTCCTTTTATTTATCATAGTTCTCAAAAAGTCCATGCTACTGTAAAGGAGTCTTCGCTTTGGTAAAAACAATATAGTACATTTATTTGCATTTTATGCAAGAACAAAGCTTTTTCACAAATTTTAACTACATTTTATAAGTGCATTATATCAAAGAAGTAGTTTAAAACAAGTGATATCCATAGCTCCTCTCTTTGTATGGAAAGAATATGTAAAGTAACATCTGAACTATTAACTGCTGGGAATGGCCAGCAATCCCTGTACCTACGGATGAAAGATGACTCCAAACTTTGCTATGAAAGAGAGGAGAAGGCAAAGGAGGCAAGGCGGACAATGCTCAGAGACAAAGACCCTTTGCTCTTCGTTGCTCCCGCTTTTAGTGGTCCTTCAGGATAATCACAAATCCTTATCACTGGTTCTCAAGCACATGATGTGTGACAAGGGGTCCTACTGAAACTGGGAGGATTTATGGGAAAGATAAGATATGCTAATCTGCGTGTTCTACTAAACATAGCCTAAGGGACAATGCACACATCTTGGATCACAGGGCAGCTGTTTGGGCTAAGAAAGCTTCAGGGAAGGCAACTCCCTGCGGCATTCGCCCGTCAGAGTGGTCACTTGGGCCTCTGCATTCCAAAGGCCCACGCCTTTCTCTGAAACCTTCCCTGCCCTCAGCAGCTTCTGTGTTACATTTCAGCAAGCCAGGTATTATTAACCCCAACTTATAACACTGTATGTTCACTAACTGAAATTAAAATAAAAACTTAAAAAATTAAAAAAGAATATATAAAGTACATTTAGAAGCATTTAGCCATTGGGCTAAGGAAAAAAAAACAAACAAAACCCTAACTAATAAAAGTACTTATTACGAAGTATTCAAATATACTCTCTACCTCAAGTAATGATCACATTTTTAAGGTCTTTCATCTTTGTAAAGGGATTAAATGAAAACTGGGGTTTTTTTCTTTGGTTGGTTGGTTTCAGGCATGATTTTCTGTAGGTAAATAAAGAATATTCAGTTAACTTCATCACTGCCTTAATTGAATATTTTGTTTGGTTTAATGTTTCATAATATGAGGTGATTAACTCTTGATGCCCTGATATAAATTTATGTTTTTCATCCAGTGGTTTACATGGTTTTTTTTTTAAAATGCAATTTAGTAGCATTTCCTTTCATCTTAATAAAGAGAACTCAGAAAAGCGTATAAAAAGATCTCTTCCTGTATAGTGTTGTATCAGTGACTTACTGAATTACTTCCAGTCTCACTTCCATCCCCACTTATTGAGCATCTGTGCTTCTCAGGCTATAATTGGCAATGTGTGAAAATGCAAGGAAAAAAAAAGATAATGGCCAATGATCTTTGTAAATTCACATCCAAGAGGTTTCCTGGTGTTTAACATGTTATTAAACTATTGACAGTTTGAAGAAAAATCAATATTTATCAACATCTAGGCCTTATTTTGAGTTTAAAGTCTATGTTCTAGCATAACCAGATTTTTAAAATCTGTGTGTTAATTAATTTATTCAAATAGCTATGTATTGTGTATCATCAACCATGCATTTGGAACAATTATGCACAAGAAATTCTTTTAGTTTGAAGGAATTAGAAAACATAAAAAAGATTCTTCTATTATAGGATTCTTCTATTACAGGAGTGGATAGTCTAGTAAAAAATACCATCATTCCATAGATTTTGTTACATTCACTATTGGGCACACACAAAGATAGATAAAATTGTCTTTAAATAAGTAATACCAAATTAACAGAAAACCATAATATGTGCTGGGCTGTGGACTCTGTGCTATGAATACAAAAAATGGTAACAATTACATCAATAGAAATATTGATGATAATGACTACTGGCAATTATTAAATGCTTATACTCTGCTAGATAAGTTAATCACTTATATGCATTATCTATTTTAAATCTTTTTCTTTTAATATGTTTGGATTCACTTTTATAGTGAATTGTTGGTTATTTTTGCATCTATATTCATAAGGCATATGATGTGTCATTTTCTTTTCTTGTGTTGTCTTTGGCTTTGGTGTCAGAGTACATCTGGCCTCTGAATGAGTTAAGATGTGCTGCCTCCTCTTCTACTTTTTGGGACAAGTTTGAGAAGGGTTCCGACTAATCTTTTAAATGTGTGGAAGAATTCACCAATAAACTCATCAATCTTGGACTTTTCTCTGCCAGGTTATTTTTTATTACCAACTCAATGTCTTTATTTGTTATATGTATGTTCAGGTATTTTATTTCTTCTTGAGTCAGTTTTGGTAATTTGAGGATTTTACAGAATTTGTGAATTCTGGCTAGGTTATCTCATTTGTTGAGGTACAATTTTTTATAGAATTCTTTTATAACACTTTTTATTTCCCTAGGTCAGTATTAGGCTAGGAAAGTAAATGTTTGAAAAGAAGATTTATCTAAGACAGGTCATAACAGCCGTGTTATGATGAATTAATCAGATCTTACATGGAAATCTGAAAGCTATGCATATGCAGGTGCTGGAGTAGGACTGAGATACAGTAGGACTGAGATACAGGGCTAGGGCTAGATACAGGGCTGGAGTAGGACTGAGATACAGGCTAGGACTAAGTCCATGGAAAATTGTTGGCTTTCTTGGCCTTATCTCTGTAAATTTGCAATGAAATATATGATGGTGGGCTTGAGTTTGCTATTGGTTGTCCTGGCTAGCAGTTGAGAAGGAGATACAAATGTAAAGCTTAGGAACAGCAAGAACAAAATGGCACCACTCTCAACACTCAACCAATGGCAGTCTTCAGAACTTAATAGATATTGTTTCACTTTCAACTTCCAAACATTGTGCAACTTCACTTCGATTCTAAAAATTGGAACCAAATGGGAAAACAGATTCTGGAAACCAAATTGATGGTAAGACAATCAACCCGATATGTTAATCCCAAGCTAAAGCTGTAATGGGAGATACTATTGTTGTACCAAGTCTTCCTATAAGAATTAGCCACTATACCAAAATAAAAAATCCTTTCTATGATAGGTTGGACAAAAACCAGACATTAATGAGAGAGGAACTGAAAGAAAGATTCCTTGATCATATTCTCCAGTAGCTGCACCAGTGTGCATCCTGGACATTGTTTATAAAAGAAAAATAAAGTTAAGGCAGTGAAATCTGGTTGTCTAATATACGGAGCCAAAGACAATCCTAATGGATAGACAATTTGGTACTGGAAGTGTAGCACCAAAAAGAATGGTAACTTCACCAGAGATTAATGCCCTATTTCCAAGATCATGACACCTCTATAGAAGAGTAATGTGAATTAAATGTTTCCTGAGATCCATCTAAGTATTAGTGTGACAGCTCTTGGAAGAAGATCTAGATAGAACAAGACATTATAGCATAAATGGAAATAACAATCAGCTATACAAATTAGGGTAGAAAAGATGGATTTGTTTTTTATGGCAAGCAACATTGAGACCCATAAACCCAGTGGTTAATCCTGTCTTCTAAGATCTTTGATAGTGACTAATATTGAAGATTTTGTTAATATAAGGAATAAATGATATGAGATTAGCAATTGCCTGCAAAGATATAATATCAAAAGAAAAATAGGAAGGTGAACTGTACAAATCTAATTAATTAAGAAGCTTGTATACTTCATCAGCCTCAAAGCTGTAAATTGGAAGTGTTGATTTGAGAAAGTGTGGGTGTCAAAGATTACTGGTGGAATGGAGTCTGCAGTCCCAAACATGCCTCCAGAGGTACTAGCCTTAAGTTGAGGATTAGAGATCAAAATAATCAGGTTAGCTCCATTCTTTCCATATAGAATAATGGTCTTTGAATGAAAGAATTGCTGCCAACTGAAGATGTCATGTCTCTCTCTATGAATCAGAGGAAGAGACGATGGACAAAAACAATATGGAAGGTAATGTTAATATGCAGTAGTGATATTTAACTCAATTCTTAAATGAAAACAAGGAAAATTATTTAAATGAACATAATAGAAACGTGTATATTAAGTTTTTTGTGCCTATCCAAATCATTATCAAATGATCTGTTTTAGTTTTTTATGAAATCTTCTAGTTCTTAATTGTTTATTCCTCAAGTAGCATCTCTTCACAACTTAAGCATAACTTGATGATAGTGGAAAGGCAGGATGATATGGTGGCATGTGCCCAGACCTGGAAAAACAACTGCACAAAGGAAAAAAGAGACAAACACAGCCAAAAAAACCAGACTCTTTAATACAGAGAACCAACTGGAAGTTACCACAGAGGAGGTGGGTGGGGAGATGGATGAAAATGATAAAGGGGATTAAGAGTACACTTATTCAGATGAGCACTGAGTTATGTACAGAATTGCTGAATCATTATATTGTACACCTGAAACTAATAAAACACTGTATGTTAATTATACTTGAATAAAAATAAATAAATAATACTTGTTATGGAAAGCTTGTTTTCATGCTGCTTTTTGGGGTGGGGGGGTGAATCTCAGTGTTTTATGAAATTTCCTGGTGAAGGAACCTGAGGACTGGAGGGATTTTAAGCAGGAATGCAGCTCTGCTATAACAGCTCTACTTTGATCTGTTTTTAATACTGAGAGTCCATGTAAGATTTTGTTTAAAATCGGGGTTAGTAAGAGAAGTGCAATATACACTTGGATTTGATCTTTACAGTGAAGAGTATTCAATCCCCATGTTTCCTTTTTAGTTGTCACAGCTGTTTGAAGAGGTGTTTTTATCTCTGCATTATAGAAAAATAAAATGAAGCTTTGAGTTTCCAGAGGTATAACTAACACCTGGATCTTCTAACACTAAGACTAGAGCTTTTGATCCTTTAAATCTCACAATGGTTTTATAAGGCAGAAAAGGCAGTTCCAGTATCTAACAAGAAACCCCAGACTCAGGGATATGGTGCAAATTGAGTGAGTTGAGTGTTCAAATACAGAACTTTTACGACTGGACCAGTTCTGTCTCCTTTTTGGCATTCTGGGGGCCAAATTA
The DNA here is from genome assembly GCF_011800145.1 of Mirounga leonina. Taxonomy (NCBI): domain Eukaryota; kingdom Metazoa; phylum Chordata; class Mammalia; order Carnivora; family Phocidae; genus Mirounga; species Mirounga leonina. Next base: position 58,657,184 of record NW_023270415.1, on the reverse strand, counting down.
ATTAATAGCATTCTCTGTTATAATGCATTGTATATGGTAAGAGGATTGATTAACTTCCTAATTTAAACATTTTGCCTCTAATACTATAATCATCATATAAACCATCAACATCTTATTTACTTGGACTTTTACTTATTTTTATTTATTATGCTCTTGATTTGCAAATAAATACATTTCCCTCTACATACTATTGAATTTTATTTTTTCTGGCTTTTAAATTTTTTGAGAAGTGGTTTATGAAATATTTTCAAATTTATTTTTCTCTTTGCTTAATTTTGAGTGCTGATTTTTTTAAAGATTTATTTATTTTTGAGAGAGAGCACATGTGCATGCGCAAGCCAAGGAGGGGAGGTCAGAGGGAGAGAGAGAATCTCAGGCAGACTCTCACACTGAGTGAGGAGCCTGACTTGGAGCTATATCTCAGGGCCGCGAGATCATGACCTGAGCTGAAATTAAGAGTCGATTGCCCAACTGACTGAGCCACCCAGGTACCCCTTGAATGCAATCTTTTAATCAGTTATATTTTTGACAGAAAAAATGTCTCAGACATAATCAAAGCACTCTAACATTTTATATTATTGAGTCTTTGGGACTTATGTGCATATTAATGAAAAATTTGTTAATTTTATAGTTAGAGAAAAAATGAATTTCTATTATATTAAGTCCATGTGTTTCTCTTTGTATGTGTGGATGTGTCTGTGTGTGCCCATAGAATAAGATTTATTATTCTTTATGTTAAATTTTAAGTTATTCAGGATAAAGTTATTATTTCTACATTATTTTCAGATCTGACGCCAGGTTATTCTTCCCATTGTCAAATGCAAATTTTAAAGAACAAAATTATCCAAATCTCCCACACCAGGGTACAGACTAAACCAATTATTTAGAAAAAAAATGTACATTTTCATCCTATTCCAACACACAGAGTATAAGCATTTGTAATTTTTTTTCTACATGTAGCTTTGTTCTATCTAGTTTGATCCCCTTTGTTTTTCCATTCTTGAGTTGCTATGCCTAGTTTTCTAAATTTTCGTGGCATTTGAAGCTTGCTCCTTAAATGCCCAGAATTACTGTCATACCTATAAGAAATTTTGATTAATTTTAAATGTGTGTTCTAGAAGAACCCAAGTTCTTAGACTTTAAATGTAAAATATTAACTAAGTAAAAATATTTGGTGAATAATGGTAATAATAACATTAAACTTATTTATTTAGGTCTTACAGTTTTACTGTTTTTCATGGGGCAACTCAATCGAATAACACTTCATGAAACAAAGCTTGAGGAATTTTGATTTACTTTATGAAACTTTTTCCTGTTATATGTCCTTGGAAAGATGTGCTCAATGAACAGGAAACTGGAATGAACAATACAAGTTTTGAAATTCCATTTTTAGTTCTCCATCATACTGTGAGAAAAATAGCTTTTCTTCACCAGAAATAGATATTTGGTCAGGACCCTTGTAAAGGATGATTCAGAAAAGTAGGACACTATCCTTCCTTGTTAATGCATACTAATTTCAAGCAATTGTAATGCACCTCAGTTTTTAAATAAAGATTTAATGAAAAACAAGAAAACAAGGTAATGATTAAATAATATCTATAATAGCTTTCTGGGGAGGTTCCCCTGCCCTCCAATTGACTTCATTTCTTTGGTATTCTTTCACTACTTTATACATCTGACTTTTCACAATATCTTTTAGTTCAGCTAGCACACAAAACTATATATTCTTCTTGCATAGATGCTATACCTGTCACTCAGAACACAGCAGAATTTCTTCCAGGACTTTGTACTTTTATAACTGCTTTCATCCATGGATCTCATAAAACCTGGCAAACATGATCTCATTATTCCTCAGGATATTCCTGTGAAGTTGCTGGGTGGCCAATATTTTGTAAAGTGCTTTATCCAGTTTACATAAAGTATTACTCTCTGTATTATGCAGCTTTTATGAGTGAGTAATGTGACCAAGGACACAGAAAATACAATGCAGACCTATAATGCAGGCCTTGTGCTAACAAGAAAGGCCCAGCACCTCATCTCTTTAGATGTTCCTTCTCTTCTGTGTTGTAACAACCTATTGCTCCAGTCTGATATATCATTTTTACCATTATTTATTTATTTATTTTTATTGCTACTGTCTTTATGAGGATTAGATTATTCTGCAGTTATTTTCCCTCTGGGTTCCAGAGATGATCAGTATACATGAAATACATAAAATATAGTGTAGTATATTATAGACCTACTAAAATAACTTAATCATTAAACAGCTTCATTTATTTTTGAAGCAGTGAGTTCATTAACACATTTTATCATTAGGAAAGAAGAATCTTTAATTTCAAGATAATGGTTACGTCTGGATTTAGGAAGGGTAATACATACAGAGGGGCTATACAGAGGATTTTAGTATAATTTTATAATGTTTATTGCTTGAATTAGGTGTGGCATAAGATATATTTTATGTTATTTATAGCTTTTTGTATATCTTCTATTTTGTAATAATTAGAAAGGAAGAAAAAAATGTGTTCATGGTATGCCAAGCCATGAGCTAGATCATGTAGGAAAAGAGTCAGTTGTGGTGATGGGGTGCTTGAATAGTTGGAATAATTTTTAGATATCTTTATTTTATTTTTAATTTTTTAAAGATTTTATTTATTTATTTGAGAGAGAGAGAGCACAAGCAGGGGGAATGGCAGAGGGAGAAGCAGACTTCCGCTGAGCAGGGAGCCCAATGCGGGGCTCAATCCCCAGGACCCTGAGATCATGACCTGAGCCAAAGGCAGATGCTTAACCGACTGAGCCAGCTAGGCACCCTAATTTTTAGACATCTTATGTCAAATGATCTATTACATAGAGAGGAAGTATTGAATAGCATGTGGAGATTTGAAGCCCAGAGAGAAAATGAGATGGATTCTTGATTTGGAAGTTATCGAAGTATCAATTTTTGGTGAGGCAAGGGAGTAGATAAGATTTCCTTGAGAGTTCAGCTTGTAGATGAGTGAGAGGAAGAAAGACCTAAGATTTTATGACCTCACTGATATGAGGAATTCTTAATCTCAGGAAACAAACTGAGGGTTGCTGGAGTGGGGGGTGGGGTGGGAGGGATGGGGTGACTGGGTGATAGACATTGGGGAGGGTATGTGCTCTGGTAAGCACTGTGAATTGTGCAAAACTGTTGAATCTCAGATCTGTACCTCTGAAACAAATAATGCAATATATGTTAAGAAAAAAAAAAAAAGCTAGCAGGAGGGGAAGTGTGAAGGGGGGGATATCAGAAGGGTAGACGAACCATGAGAGACGATGGACTCTGGAAAACAAACTGAGGGTTCTAGAGGGGAGGGGGGTGGGAGGATGGGTTAGCCTGGTGATGAGTATTGAGGAGGGCACGTTCTGCATGGAGCACTGGGTGTTATGCACAAACAATGAATCATGGAACACTACATCAAAAACTAATGATGTAATGTATGGGGATTAACATAACAATAAAAAAATTTAAAAAAAAAGAATGGACTTTGAAGTCAAAAAAAAAAAAGACCTAAGATTTTATGGTGAGATAAAGTAATTTTAATGAGAGAGGCAGAGGAAAAGGAATCAAGTAATAAAAATGATATAATGGGTTCTCAGCTCAGAGTGAAACAATGTGTCCCACGTCCTGCCCCTTTTTCTCTTTTAGGGGCATCAGAGTTCTCTGTAGCTTTGAAGTATTCTAGGATATTTTTGGCTGACATTCTTCAGCTATTCTTTAAAGAAGCTTGGTTGTGAAGGGAAGAGATAGAAACCAGAGATAGAGTAATCGCTGGAGGCGATTTGGATGTGTTTCTTTTTTTCTTTTCCTTTTCTTTTCTTTATTTTTGGAAACAGATTCCAGAAATGTGAACATGTGTAAGTAGCCAGTCAAGAAAAATAGGAAAAAATTGATGATGCAAGAATGCAGTAGCCAGGCTATTATTTTGTTAGGCAGCAATAGATAAAAGAACCAAATAGAAATCCCTTAGACTTAAAAAAAGGCAAAGTCATGTAGAAGAGGTTGATCTCCGTAATTAAAAATATAATAATAGATATAGCTAATAATTTCATACTTACTGTACAACAAACACTCTTCTGCCCACATGACATGCATTAAGTCATTTATATCTCACGTCTATGACATAGTACTATTATTATCCTCCCAGTTAACCAATTAACATGTAAGAAAGTGAAACACAGAAAGGATAAGTAACCTAGATGAGATTTGAATCTTGGCCATCTGCTTTCAAATTCTGAGCTCTTAAAGACCATGCTATACTGTTGCTTTAGGGTTAGGTCTTTGAGACAGAAGAAAGCAAGCATGAGTGAATGAAACTTGGAGCCCAAAATGACAATGAGAATTTAGGCTCTTCATGAAGTGGTAAGGATAATGGAGGGCAAAAATGTGTTTATTAATCTAGTAAAGCCACACATGATTCTGGGTTACTCCGTTTGAAGATATTTTCTAGCAATGCTAATATATAGGGTAAGATACTCTTCCAATGATATTATAGGAAAATTCGTTCACTGATATTAACAGACAAATACATGCAATAACCTTACAAGTAATCAAATGAAGCAAATGCCTAGATTTTTCTATTATAGTGCTCACTAGCATACTTCTGAAAGGCAACATGTTTAAATAATTTTCATAAACAAAGTCTTAGCATTAGGCAATATTTACAAGGAATTGAAATATCTTTTCTTTTGTCTATAACATTCACTATTAAGGTTTAACAGACGTGAGTTTATAGGGAAGGACATTTTCAAATTAGAATAAAAGTAAAGGGGAAAAATAAGTGTTTTTCCTGATTATGATACTAAAAACTTTTCCTGAGCTGAAGATAGAGAATACATGAGAGCCATAGTGTACGTACAGATGGAGGGTGATAAAGACTGAGCAGAAGCACTGGAGAACTAAATATATATGTTTCTGTAGCAGGAATTTGCAGTTCAAACTCAAGTAAAGAAACCAAACTGATCTCTGATTTCAAGAACCAAAAAGCATCCTACTTGCAAAGATAAAAGTGGATAACACCCCATTAAGCAGAAAACTATAATTCGTGTCATTCCATGTGCATTATCTACATATGGAAATAATGTTCAGATCAAGGTAGTTTTCCATCCTATTTTTTTCCTAAATAGAACTTTTTTTTTAATAAATCAAATTATAACAACAGTGAAGCACAAATTACTTCTAAAAGCTATAAAATAAAAATGCTTTAAAAACATTTAAAAAGTGTACTTAAAATAGAGCCCTCATTTCTTTTTAAATGAATTGTCTTTCCAATTCTTCATTCTAGTTCAAATCTCATGTTGTACTTTCTACTCAGTTATTATATATCTATGCCTCTTTCTGTATTTCTTTCTAGATCTTTGTTCTCTTATTAACTAATATAGATTACAAATCAGCTTAAATATATATTTTAAAAGACATTTTAATATTATTAATTTATACATAATGTACAAAATGTTGAAAACAAAAATGAAAAAATAAATGTATCTCATAATCACTGCACTCAGAGGTAAGCATTATTAATATTTTTTCATATAGCTTTTGAATATTTTTCTATAAAAATTTGTAGTTTTAAAGGAGTCATTATACTGTATATACTTTAAAAACACTTTATTTGAAATATTTCAAGCTTACACAAAAATGTTAAGAATAAAAACACTACGGCAAATACTCAATGCCCTTGACCCAGATTTAAATATTGTTAATATTTTGTGCCAATCGCTTTGTGTACACGTTTTAATTCTGCCTTTTGTCATTTAATATGTTCTGAATGGTTTAAATATCAGTAAACATTCTTCTGCAACTTAACGAATGAAATATTTAATTGCATATTCATAATATGGTAAAACCCTAATGTAAATGCTTTTGATGTATCATCTTATAAAATCCTAAAATAATTATATTTTATGCAGATTTATATATATTTATATGTGATTCTATTTTATGCGTATTCTATATTGGAAGAAATGGACAATGAAAGAAAGTCTAAGGACCACCTCCCAGTCAGAGGAAGAACTAGGATTTAAAACCAGGTGTCCAGACAAGCTACTTTTTGCTGTATAACAAATTACTGTAAAACCTCGTGACTGAAAGTACACACGTTTATTATCTTCCAGTTTCTGTGGCTCAGGAATCTGGGAGTGGCTCTGGTAGGTGGTTCTGGTTCAGGATATCCCAGCAAACTTCAGTCAAGGTGTCAACCAGGACTGCAGTATTCTCAAGGCTCATGTGGAGAGACAAGTGAGAAGCAGCTCCCACAGTAGAAGCCACTGTCTTTTCGTAACCCAGTCTTTGAAGTGGCATCCCATCACTTCTGTCATCATCTATTCATGAAAAGCAAATCAATTTGCCCAGAGAATCACAGGGAGTCTATCAGAGATTCTCATGAACATTAGGTCACTGTGTGCTGTCTTCGAGGCTGCCTACAATACCAGGCTTTTCTGATGTCACAATCCATGCTTCTAATAATCACCCACCATGCTTTCCTACTGTAAGAGGTATTACTCCTGGTGAGAATCCATCATATTCTGTGTACCAGTTCCAAAGTCTGATTATTGAGATTGCTCCCAACTTTCATTGCTATTATAAACTTTGCTGTGATAAATAATACCAATCCATTATTCTTAAGAGTTAATAAAATAAATTATCTATCGTTCTATCATCTATCTAATCTATCTTATATCATTAGGCATTTATTTTTTTTTTAAGATTTTATTTATTTATTTGAGAGAGAGAGAATGAGAGAGAGCGAGTACATGAGAGGGGGGAGGGGCAGAGGGAGAAGCAGACTCCCCGCTGAGCAGGGAGCCCGATGCGGGACTCGATCCTGGGACTCCAGGATCATGACCTGAGCCGAAGGCAGTCGCTTAACCAACTGAGCCACCCAGGCGCCCAGGCATTTATTTTTAAAAAGTACTGAATTTAGAATAAGAAGATCTGGTTGTGGGATAAATGAAAATCCATTTCATTTCTGAAACTCAGTGTTTTTACCTATAGACTTAGTTCTTAAAGGTCAGGGAATGCTCCTTGTTCATTTGTGGATCCCCAGATCTTATCATAATATCTGATATTTTTGTAGGCACTCAGTATAACTACTATATCAGAAGGCTCATGAAATGTAAATGAGATATTGAATGAGAAATAATTTGGAAAATTATAAAAAGTTATGAGGATTTAAATTTAAGAACCTTAAATTTTTTGGTAATTGCCAGAATTATTATTATCATTATTTTAACACTGTTTTTAAGTCTCACTTTGACTTGTTTTAGGTTCTCATTTCAGACAGTTCCAGTATTTATTTACTTAGGTAGTTATTTTATTAATTTCTTTTTCTTTTTTCTTTTCTTTCATTTTTTTTTTTGATAATGCCATCCATTTCTCATGGTCAATTCTGTATTAGGTACTACCACCTTTAAAACAAAGACTCTGTATTTAAAACAAGACAATTTATTTTAGATTTTCTTTATGTATTTTCAACATTTGGTCACATGATAAATTGATCACCTCTGTTTCTCCCACTCAATACTCTGGTGTTTTGATTGCTGTTTCAACAGTCAAAAATGCCTTTCTGCTTACAAGTTTACTATGAGTCTTTGTTTTAAAGGTTTTCTGAAATCATCATGTTCTAGAAGGTTATCTTTACTTACTGGACTCCAGACTCAAAAAGCCACCCCCTTCATGCTCTAGTTGTTAATCTGTACAAAGGTATTTATGTATTTTTTTTTTAAGATTTTATTTATTTATTTAATTGACAGAGAGAGAGAGACACAGCGGGAGAGGGAACACAAGCAGGGGGAGTGGGAGAGGGAGAAGCAGGCTTCCCGCCGAGCAGGGAGCCCGACGCGGGGCTCGATCCCAGGACCCTGGGATCATGACCCGAGCCAAAGGCAGTCGCTTAACCAACTGAGCCACCCAGGTGCCCCTGTACAAAGGTATTTAGATTGTTATTAATTTATTTTAACATGTTGTTCTAAAATCCATTAATTCTAATTGTCATTTGTCAAGTATATGTCCAAATATATTCTTTTTGAAAGTTGTCTATGTTTGAAAAGCTATTTTATAACACAAAGCAATGTCAGCATTCTAAATAAATGAGATGTTTATGATATATTTGTGTACTATAATTTAAATCAATTATTTCATTGAAAAAAGAAGTATTGATTTTCAGGTATTTTTTCCAATACAAAAAATATTTGTTGAGTTTCCATCACATGCCAGGCACTGTCCTTGGTTTTAGGACTATAATTATAGTGAACACACAAAGGTCATGTTCTCACAAAGCAATACTCTAATTTTTGGAGGCGGATGCTAAACAAATAAACTGATAATATTTATTTTGGTAATAAGTACTACCCATAAAAGGTACATTTCTATTGGCTATGATAAGAACTGCATATGTAGGAATAAAACAAATACGTTTTCCATTCAAAATCTTTCAACCTTGCAAGTTATTAGATTTGCAAATGTATATGGGTCACTTTATAATGGATTTATCTCTCAAAAGATTAATTCTTAGATAGTCTATTTATACCACACTAACGAATAATAGGGAGGCAGAACAATAAACTTGGATTTTTAATATGAGCTCAGAAACCCTAGGAGCTTGGGTCCACCGATTAAAATAGTTAAGCATGCTGTATGACACTTACAGTCACTTGGGTGAAATAATATTCTATTTACATATTCAATTTACCAATGGTCCAAATAGTTGTTCAGATTAAAATAATGGCTGGGCCATGTTATTTTTGTCATTTACTCCGTGCCCTAAAATGACAAAAGGGTAATTTTTCTTTCCTTTTCTATCAGAGTTATGCCAAACCATATATATATATATACGGATTTCATATCTAACTGAAAACAATTTTAGTAAGCATTGAGTAATATCAAATTAGTGTTTTGTTTTTTTTTTAATATAGTGTCCACTAGCTATCACACTTCTTTGGACAACTGCATGATGAACATTGTTTTGACAAGAAACTTCCTTTCTATACTACTGGATGTTTCATTTTTAAAAGTGTTTCCTTCATGGGTTTACTGCTTGTCAAAATATTTGTTTGAATTATGTAGACACCAGTGATGTGTTCCTTGATTTGATGTGGTAAGAACTAATGATTTTATGGTAAAAGGTAAGCATTTCAACATTTTAGTTTTTATTTTGTATTTTTATTAAACTTTTTATTAAAGGCATGCTGTTACTTATAAACTCTAAACTTGGCAATAGGACATCTAGCATCTTGTCTGGCAGTAAAAGCAAATCATTATTTTATTTTAATTCATTATCAGCTGTAAAAGGAAAAGAAGTCACAAGTCGATATTAAATTAAACATAAAAGCAGAGACCCAAGGGCTAGTAAGTGACAAGAGATGCTACTTTTCAATGTTTTATTTGGAATGAATAGATAAAAATTACAGTCAGGCAGGAATGTTAGTTTGAACTTGAGACAAATTAAATGTTTTTTTTTCCAAGTAAACAAATCATTATAACTCTTGCTTTGCAAAGTTATGGTAGGTATTTTATGTTTCATAATATCATAGCTACTGACTAAAATCCAATAAAATTTTATTTGTAGAGGACCTTGAGGCCACTTGCATTTTTTCCAATAAATCGTAATAAAAAGAAATTTCTGTTATTTATGTTTACACACATAAAGAATTTAAGAGTGATGCTCAGACATCTGGTGAAGTAAAAACAGTTTCATAACCAAGGTGAACTAGGGTGAATGCCCCCATTAATGAGGTTAGAATTTGTTATCTTAAAGATTAGTATTCACTAAAAAAAATAATTTGTTCAATTAGATGCCTGCACCCAGAGAGCTATCTATCATAGAGTAGGAAGAGAAATAAATTTATGTCTAAATGGCTCAGGTTAAGTCTATCTCTACTACCATTTGGCTTTAGTCAGGTCACTGACTAATTATAGTTTTCTTATTAATAAAATATGATTTTGTGACAATTCAATAAATTAAATTATGGGAAAATTTGAAAAATATGTCTATATGCAATTATAAATGTTTAATGTATATTCTGACTTTTTAATTATTTTAAGTTAATAATAAATATGTTAGAAATAAAATCATAAGCTTTATACTAAAATTGGATTTTTTAAAAAGAATATATTTCTGTAGTTTCTGAGTCTGGAGGGTAATGAAGGTGGCCCAAATCTCTACCTTTATATCTTCTGAGAGAAAAAGATAGAGGTAGAGGTAGAGAGAGGAGCCTGAGAGAGCCTGAGCACAATCCAGGAGACAAACACACATGGCCTACCTTTTAAAAATAACTAGAGGCAGGGGTGCCTGGGTGGCTCAGTTGGCTAAGCATCTGACTCTTGATTTTGGCTCAGGTCATATCTGGGTCATGGGATCAAGCCCCATGTCGGACCCCACACTGGGCGTGGAGCCTGCTTGAGATTATCTCTCTCCCTCTCCTTCTGCCCCTCCCCAACTGTGTTTGCTCTCTCTCTCTCTCAAATAAGTAAATAAATCTTAAATAAATAAAAAAAAAGCTAGAAGCAGAGATTTTTACAAACACCAAACTCCAACAGAACTCTTCTCAAATGCCCACCTGTCAGGGGAGAGGGGCCTTAGGAGAATATGAGAAAAGAGAAGAGGAAGGTGGAGAACATAGATGAAACATAGGAAAAATCATGACTAGAAAGCCCAACCCTCCACGTTTAGTGTTCAATAGACTGTAAGTCTGGGAATTGGTATTTCACAACACCCACTATACGGCAGGAGCTTGAAGGTACATGGGACAAAGGTGGGAACTTCCCAGAAGCACTGCCACAGGGAAGGTCAGACATATAGGACAGTGGTAGTATCCCAAGTGCAAGTGACAGTGAGGGTAACAAAGAAAGTAAGAAGGGAAAATTAAAATTCTTACAGGATGAAAGAAACAACATATGCCTCACCACACAACCAATTAACAAAATTATTATACTTTACTGTACTGACAGAAGAATGTGTACTTGAACTAGAACCAGTGTTAACAAGCCTCTAGAAAGAGAAAAAACAATCAACTCAAATCATACAAATCTAATTTTAAAAATTCAAATAAAAACATGTCAGCTGATGAAACCACCCCACAAAGAAAACAACCAAGAAAACAACCAAAAGAAAACTGAGTATCACACAACACTCAAAAGTGAATTAAACAACCTCATACAAGCATTTGGAGATATTATGAAAGGATGAGCAGCAATTTAAGATCTTAATGGAAATGGACAAAGTATAATCAGGAAGAATTACAATTACATTCAGTCAAAAAGTAAAAAGGCTGCTTCACCCTGGGCCTCTGGGGGCTGTTTGTTCATATGCCAGAGCACCTGCTATTAATTACGTCTTTAACAAAAATTAACACGAAATGGATCACAGACCTAAATATAAAATGTAAAGCCATAAAATTCCTAGAAGACATCATAGGTGGAAATCTAGATGACCTAGGGTGTGGTGATTACTTTTTAGGTATTATACCAAAGGCAGGATACATAAAGAACGGAATTGTTAAGGTGAAATGCATCAAAATTAAGAACCTCTGTTCTGTAGAAAGACCATGTCAAGAGAAGGAGATGACAAGCCACTGACTGGGAGATAATATTTGCAAAAGAGCAGCTCTGATAAAGGACTGTTACCATAGTGTACAGAGAACCCTTAAAACTCAACAGAAAGAAAACATTCAACCCAATTTAAAAATGGGCCAAAGAGCTTAACAGAAACTTCACCAAAGAAGAAATATAAATGACAAATACTCACATGAAGAGATGCTTTATGTGATACATCATCAGGGAAATGCAAATTAAAATAACAATGAGATACCAGTACCCACTTACTGGAATGGCCAAAATCTGGAACCGTAATAATATCAAATGTTGATGAGGATGTGGAGTAAGAGGAACTTGCATTCATTGCTGATGGAGATGCAAATTGTTACAGCCACTTTGGAAGACAGTTTGGTGGGTTTTTTTTACAAAATTAAACATATTCTTAACATATCAGTCAAGCTCCTTGGCATTTTCTCAAAAGAGCTGAAAATATGACCATACAGAAACCTGCACATGAATGTTTATAGCAGCTTCATTTATAATTGCTAAAACTTGGAAGCAACCAAGAATTCGTTCAGTAGGTGAACGGATAAATAAACTGTGCTATGTCCAAATAATGGAATACTGGCCTATACTAAAAAGAAATGAAGCTATCAAGCCATGAAAAGGCTTAAATACATATTACTAAGTGAAAGAAGCCACTCTGAAAAGACTAAAATACTACATATTGTACAATTCAAATTATATGACATTCTGGAAAAGGCAGAACTATGGAGAAAGTAAAAAGATTAGTGGTGGGGCAAAATGGGCAATGGAGAGTGGGAGATACAGGCCTCCAGCTTGGAACAAATAAGTCAGGGGAAGAAAAGGCACAACATAAGAAATCTAGTCAAAGATAGTGTAATAACAATGGGTCAGGATAGAAGGTACGTACCTACACTGTGGTGAGCACAGCATAATGTATAAACTTGTTCAATCACTATGCTGTACACTTGAAACTAATGTAACATTGTGTTTTAACTGTACTAAAAAAAAAAAAAAAAAAAAAAAAAAAAAAGCAGTGATTGCCAGAGATTGGGGCAGGGAGAAAGGATTTTTAGGGCAGGGAAAATACTCTGTGTGCTCTGCATAGATACATGGCATCATACATTTGCCCAAGCCCACTTAATGTGCAATACCAAAAGTGAACTGTAATGCAAAGTATGGTCTTTGGATGATTATAATGTGTCAGTGTAGGTTCCTCAATTTTAACAAATGTACCATTCTAGTGAGAAATGTTGCTAATGGAGGAGGCTAAGCATGTGCGGGGGCAGGGAGTATCTGAGAACTCTTGGTACCTTCCCCTCAATTTTGTTGTGAACCTAAAACTGTTAGAAAAAAATAGTCCTAAAAATTGTATATATTTAAATTGTACAAATTGGTGATGTGATGTAGATATACCTTGTGAAATAGTTACCACAATCAAGCTAATTAACACATTTCTCACCTCAGATAGTTACTATCTTCCCTCCCCTCTCCTCTCCTCTTCTCCCCTCTCCTCCCCTCTCCTCTCCTTCCCTTCCCTTTGCTTTTTGTGTATGGGATGAGAACACTTTCCTAGCAAATTTCAGACACACAATGAAGTAGTATTAACTGAGGTCACATTGTTGCATATTAGATCTCTGAAACTTACTCATCTTGCGTAACAGAAATGTTGTTTCCTTTGATCCCCCTATCCTCATTTCTTCCTCCTCCTCCTCCTAGCCAGTGGAAACCATTATTGTACACTCTGCTTCTGTACAGGTGAGATCATGCAGTATTTATCTTTCTGCATCTGACTTAATTCGTTTAACATCATGTTCTCTAGGTTCATCCACATTGTCACACATGGCATGATGTCCTTATGTTTAAGGCTGAATATATTCCATTGTATGTATATGTCACATTTTCTTTATCCATTCGTGTGTTGATGGGTATTTAGGTTGTTCCCATTATCTTGACTATTGTGAATAATGCTGAAATAAACATGGGAGTGCAGGTATCTTTTCAAGATCCTGCTTTCATTTCCTTTGGATATATCTCTGTAAGGGGATTGATGGATCATAATGCAGTTCTGTTTTTAATTTTTTGAGAAACAGACAAACTATTTTCTACAGTGGATCAGCTATATATATATTTTTTTTCTAGAAACATTTTCGTCTTCTCCCTCCTCACCTACTGCTTTCTGGACTCCAGATGCATGTATGTTAGACCACTAGATACTATTTATAAGTCACTGTAACTCAATTTTTGGTTCAATGCTTTCTGTGTTTCAGTTGGTTTCTACCAAAGTGCTCATTGATTATTATCCTATAGTGATTGGACTCCTATAATTCCATGTAGTTCGTTTTCCCTTTTAGATACTGTATTTTTCATCTCTAGAAGTTCTTTTAGGGTCATTTATATTTCCATTTCTCTGCATATTATGTTCATATTTTTATCTTTAAATAGTGGCACATTGTTCTAAGAGCTATTTTAATCTCTAGCTGTTATTTCTGTTCTGTGTGTGTGTGTGTGTGTGTGTCTGTGTCTGTGTGTGTGTGTTGACTAATTTTTCTCCTGGGTATTCATTACATTTTCTTGCTTCTTTGATCTTGGATATTTTGAATTTTATGTTTTTGTGTGTCTGGATTTTGTTATCTTTCTTGAAAGAGAATTGGAGCTTGCACTGGCAGGCAGTTAAGTTACTTTGGTTTAATTTTCTCCTTTGGAGACAGGTTTTTAAGTTCTATGATGTTATGTGAGGAATAGACTTGACTGTAGGAGGAGTTAGCCTAGACACTAAGGTTAAGCCATTGGTCTCTATGGTCTCTAAGGGCCCCAAGTGATCTTTGAAAACTATACTCTCTGGTTGATTGAAATTCAAACAGTTTCCAGAACTATGGTTGCTCAGGAAATCATTTAGTTCCCAGTTCTCTGATCACTCCTGCTCAGACTGGTGGTTTTACCCTATGCATATACTTCTGTGTATTCAGCAAATATTAAAAGGACTCCTGAGATTTCTCTTATTGCATACTCCCTCTTCTGCATACCCTGCCACACAATTCCCATCTGTCTCAGTTACTTGATTCATTAAAACTATTAATGCCTTATTTTGTTTTCCCCTTCCTGCTTACACAGACCAGAAATTGAATCGAGAGAGAAAGCTTGAGAAATTGAATGGTTCATCTTATTTGCTTCCATTTTTGTTTTTTTGTTTTTGTTTTTTGTTTGTTTTTTTGTTTTTGCTATGGGGGACCTCTACTCTCTGATACCTTATCATGTCCAGGAGCAAAATTCCATTTATCCATTTATCTATCTATGCATCTATGCATCCATTAGCTGTCTATCTATCTACCTGATATTTATCAATTTTATACACAACTATTTCACTTACATGCTCATCAGAGTTCATTAAATACTCTCTCTCTCTGTCTCTCTTTTTTTCCCTTCTGTTAGGTAAACTGAAGAAATATAGGTCCCCAGTATAATCATCTGATCTTTTCCTCATCTGAGCTCTTTTTCTTTATTTGCTACTTAATTTAAGATATTTCTTTGTAAAAATGTTTTTAGCTTTGTTTTTGTGCTTTTTAAAAACTAATTTCTCTCTGTTATAGTTTTCCCTCCAATTTCTAGATTTAGCAGTGTGCATGCTGACATTTTGTTAGTAAGGTGTTTATGATATAATATGCTTATAAGATTTCTACTAGTAAAGCTTTTTTGTAAGAGAGATTTGAGGATATAATTGAGTCTGTGGTTCACATTAACAATCACTGTTAGTGTAGTCAAGCTTGAAAGACTTTGACATTTAACATTATTTTGATAAGAAAGTCATTTTTTCTAATGCTTATGCAGATGAAATAAAAATTACCATATTCTTATGGTTTGCCTACCAATGCATGATAGTTAAATTATATTAAGGAAAGATAAAAATAAATTAAGAAGGTTTTTTTTTCTTCAGTAAAACATTCGATTGCATGATTTGATTGATAAAGTAAGAATAAATTGCTTTCTTTTGTACTCTTCAGAAATTGGTGATCATTGGATGATTAGCTGACAACTTTACATATGAAATGTGCTGATTAGCTTGTTTTACCTTAATAACCCTATGATAGTGACCACCTTATCCTGCCCTTTAATTTTAAAATTAATGAAGTAATCTTTTATCGTAGTCTTTTCCACTGTTCTGCCCAATTACTTTAGTGCTGAATGGTGCTTTGCATTTTTGCTGGTCCATTAGCCCCATATCATGCTCTTTCTCAACTTCCATATTCAAATATAGGATAATTAAATGCTGTCTTTTAGCATCTCATAACCTTGACACATAAATTCTCTTTTCTCAGTGGTTCAAATTAATGGATAAATGACAACCTACTCAAAATTGTAATGAAACATTACTATTTATAAAATGCTAATGTACATTAAATGCTAAATAAGAATCAATAGTATATGGCTATTATCCATATAACAGAAGGTTATGGAATATGAAGTGAATATTAAGCTTTTTAAATTAGCATGTATACATATATACACATATATACTTAAAATAAATGCTTTAGAAACTAAAACTTTGTTAATTTTCCTTTGCTCCCCAAACCCTGTGATTTTATATATATATATCTCACATAGGGCACATGGCAAGGGGAACCTTATTAATGTTGGAAGAGTGGGTCAGTATAAGTGTTTCTAAAGAATGGAATATGAATTATATTTTGAATTATGAATAGAATTTAATCAAGGCAAAAATATTTAAAGAAAGAAAAAAAGAAGAATATTTGTAGAGGTCTTGAGAGGAGAGATACATTTAAGAACACGAAAGAAAGCCAGTGTAGCTTGAATAGAGATTATGCAAGATGATGTTGGAGAAGACTGCTGGGGGGGTGGTTATAAATACAGAATGACAAAAATAAAGAGAATATGAAAGTTTGTGTATTTATTTAATCATTCATTTAACATCTGCAGGGCAGTTACTATGCTCTGTATTGTGGCAGTAAAAAATAAATAAGGCATGGCCCATTACTTCAAAGAAATCATGAACCTAGTTGAAGAAAAGGCACACACAGCATGGATATGAGCAAAGAAAGTCAATCTAATGGACAAGTATTACATCAGCCACATTGGTAGAGATCTTTATTTACCATTCCCAATGTAAGCACAAATTAAACTGAAGTATATTCAGAGAGCAACTTCTAGAATGGTGGCGTAAGGATCTCTTAAAATCTGCCCCCTATAAAAATAATAAGACTTGTACATATGGTCAAACTCAACTTTTTCTGAGATCTTAAAATTAATGAAGAGCTTGTCTTGTCTTTTTACCTTGCCCTGATCATATCCTCCCCCACCCCAGTTCCATGGTAGCCTTGAAAGCCAACACTCTCACAACCACAGAAACTAGGAAAACTAAGAACCTGGTATCCATTGGAGGAGGCAGGCCAAATATATTTGGGGTTTACCAAAAGCATCATGCCAGAAAATTGTCACTACTTGACTTGTCTGAAAACTCCCTGGAAAAGCTCAGTTTTCCAGGTTTGTTTCTATTTAACCTGTTTAAGCACTTCCTCTGTAGGAACAGCCCTACCTATAGAGTATTTGTAAAAAAATAACCAGCAACAATTGTTTAAGATCACAGCTGCCTGAGATGAGATTATCAACTGGAGTTAACAAAGGCTAAAAAAGAAATCCGAAGAGAAAAAAAAACCAAAAAACAAACAAACAAAAAACAACTAAGGAATCAAATGGTAATAGAGAGCTTTGGAAACTCTTATATATATCTGGAAACCTCAAAGGTCATGCACATATTCAGGAAAGATCTAAAAAGACCCCAGACTCTTACCTCTGGCTGAGGTTCTGTCTGAGCAGAAGATGATGTCTAAGGCAGCCAGTAGACTCCCTATTAGAATGTTAAAAGTTTAAATGAACACACTCTCAGTACCCTTCAGCAAAGTTTGGAGACTTATGAGTTCAAAGTGAAATTATTAGATGACCATGATAATCAAGCATGGAATTCAGTGGCCACATATGACAGGGAATTTAGACTTAAAAGAATTAGTTCAGGAAAGTCACTAACAAGTAGACAAACAACAGCAACAACAAATCCTGGCAGGTGGGAAGGACTCTGATTTCCAGAGCTGCCAATATATATTATTTAAAACTTGAACATAGGTCAGTTGAGATGGTCTTATCTAAAGGATCCAAAAGAAGAAAAAAAGGATATATAAGTGGAGCCTTATAGGCTTGCAGGACACTATCATTATAAAAACATATGCATAAATAGACTCCTAGAAGAAGAAGAAAAAGAAGAAGAAAGAGGAGGAGAAGAAGAAGAAGAAAGAGGAGGAGAAGGAGAAGAAGAAGAAAGGGGGCCGGGGGAGGGAAACAGGAGAAATATTTGAAGAAGTAATGGTCAAAACTTGCTAGATTTAAGAATATTAGTCTGCATATCCATGAAGCTTAAAAAAACTCCAAGAAAGAAAACTCAAAGAAATTCACACCTAGATACATAGTTGAATTATCTAAAGCCAAAGACAGAAAGAGAATTTTGTAATAAAAAAGAAAGAAGCAATTCACAGTCTTTGCAACTTTTTCCATTTCCAATGAGAAATATTAGATATTCCTCTAAAAATATGTCATGTGGTATAAAGTTCCTTGAAATTCTTATTAAAGTACTAGACACAAAGGATTTGAAGACTAATAATTTAGGATACAAGCAAGTCATTAATTTTGCTTGAGTGGGAAAAGAAAACTGTGTGAAGGATATTTTTAAGTCATTGTTAATTGAAAAGTAATATATGAATATAGTAAAATATTCAAGTAAAAAGGTATATGAAAATAAATGTGTCCATCTTACCTCAGATCCAAGTACTGTTAATGCTTTCTTTAGTATTCTACATATAAAAATGTAGACACATACATTTTTTTTCCATAAAATTTAGCATAACTTACTTTTTTTTGTTCGGTTTTTATTTCATCATCATAAACTTAACTCTGCAATCCAGCTAGACTTGGAGGGGAGTAAGGAAAATATAGAACCCATAGAACTGCAGCCAGAGCACAAAGATTATAGGATATTTCCAGCAGATGGGGATGAAGGGGTGCTCTCCTGGGCTTAGAAGGAATGGTCTGGTAGTTCAGATAAAACACAAGTCAGATTTATTAGATTTGTCCACAGTCAGCAACTGTGATCTTCTTGCTGGTCTTGCCATTCTTGGACCCAAAGCCCTCCAGGCTTCCACAAAATTCATACCCTCTTTCACCTTGCCAAAGACCACATGCTTGCCATCCAACCACTCAGTCTTGGCAGTGCAGACGAAAAACGGAATCGTTTGTGTTGGGTCCAGCACTTGCCATGGACAAGATGCCAGGACCCACATGCTTCGGGATGAAATTCTCATCATCAAATTTCTCCCCATTGATGAACTTGCTGCCAGTGCCATTATGGCTTGTGAAGTCACCACTCTGGCACATAAATCCCGGAATAATCCTGTGAAAGCAGGAAACTTTATAAACAATCTTTTCTCCCCAGTGTGCAGAGCACAAACGTTTTCTGCTGCCTTTGGAACTTTGTCTGCAGATAGCTTGAAGGAGATGCAGCTCAAGGGCTCGCCATCCCTCATGATGCGGAAGAACATAGTGGGGTTGAGCATGGCTGCGCAGCGGTATCTGCAAGCCGTAATTTGTTTTTCACAGTATTATCTGCTTATCTCCTGTATCATCACCTACAAATGTTCCTGCCTCTAATTCTTTACAATTCCATAATACTTTATTGTAATATTCCAAACTACTTAGATGATTTTCAGAATTTGACTAAGAAAATTAGATTTAAGATTAACCTGCAAGGTAGTAGTTTTCTAGTTGGCCTTGATGTAAAAGGCATTGAAGATAGAAGAAACAATCATGGTTGAGGTAGGAAAATGTGAAACAGTGTAGCGCATTGCAAAGAATGAAGGTAGTCTAAGATTGCTGAAGCTGACCGCTCACATGACAGATGTGGTAGCAAAGCATGAGATCCCACTGGGAAGCAGCAGCTTCTTGTTAAACTGTATGAGTTACTTTCCTATTAAAAATATACACAATAGCCAAGAAATGGAGCAACAAGCAAGCTAAAATCACCAAACTCTGCACATCTTTCTAAAATACAGCTTCTGTAACCAAAACATTTTAATAAACTTATTTGGGGGTACTTATAAATTCTGAAATACTTTGTGCAAATAAAAAAATAGTATCCTCTAGAAATTATGCAGATTGAACGCATCTTTGTACCAGTGTTGATGTATTTTAAGTAACCACAAATTAATGCACGTGGTCCTCATTATGAGATTACAACAAATTATTGTATAAGGTATTTCATAAAGTATTAAAATGAAGTATGTTGTATATTGAAATAAATTATGAAATAAAGTATTGCATAATTGTATAGGTAATGTTAAAACTATTTATCTTAGAAATAAACTGAGTATCAATTAGAGGAAACCAAAATTTTATTGGAATTCTAGGGGCATGGAATTACTGACCAAAATAGCAACCAAAATTTTATTAGAACAACAAATATATGTAAACCTCTAAGAACCATTAGAACTGTGTAATATACACCATCGAATGCTACAATCTGTGATTTTATATACATATAATCAAGCTATATTGAGCATAGTGAGAAGTCACTTAAATTGCTCCCTTCCTTAGATGTTAGATAAAAACACAACAATAGCAGCATCTTCAGACAACATCATGGCGGAAACCTTATTTTAAATCTTCATACTATCACAAACATCATGTTAAAATATGTATTAAAGCAGCTTCTACAACCCCATCTGTACACTAATATGGGATGGGAGAATTTCTTCTTTGCCTACAGAAACTGAGATGATTGGCAAGATACCTCTCCTTGCCTGTGCACAACTCTTTAGTCCTTGTAGTTCCCAGGGGACCACGGCGTCATGAAATTTTAAACCACAGGAATATGAAACTTAAAACGCTCATATGATAGATAAAGAAATAATTCTTAAGAAGATTAAGCTACTCACCTAAGCATCATACAACAAGTTGACGAGTTGACGTCAAAATTGAGATTCCAACCCAAGACTCTCACTGGAATTGAGACCTTTGAAAAACTGTATTTCTGTACTTTTTAAAAATTGTTACATAGACCAACATGGATTTACCAATAAATCTAAAATGTGGATAAATAATATACTTTTATAGTTTAACAAAATGATGTTTAACAAGTGATTTACTTGTTTTGCCCCATTAATTTCTCCGTGGCCCTCCTATTACTCATTCACTCAGATGGACTCCAAGACTGAGTCAGTACCTGAAGATTAAAGTATAACATTGGTATTTAATCTTAGACAATGTATGCTTTGAGCTGCATAGTATCTCCTGCAAGCCATAAACCAAAAAATAAATAAAAAGCCTAGAAGGAACCCTCCACCTGCTTTTCAGAAAACGAGTATTTAGGTATTGAAAAGGGAGGGCAGAAGTTAAATCAACTGTATGTGTTATTAGGATTGTTCAAATAACAAAAAATTGGTTTGTGAGTCACAGCTCTAGTTCTTGACTACTCTGCCCCCAGAGTGAAGGGGGGGTGCAGGGGAATGAGGAACATCACAAGATAAACAAGCGGTTCCTTTAGATTAATAAACTCAAAGGAAATGAGTGTAAACATGGTCCTACTCTAAAGCAATCGGGGACGAGGACTTCTGCATGTGTGGCTGGAGGAAAGTAGGTAAAGGACATGGTAATAGGTAAGAAGCAGTGCACACTGGTTCTCAAGATACTGACTTACTGAAGTGATGCTGCAGACACAGAAGCTACATCTAAGTAGCCGGGAGCAGGAGCTCCGGACCTGGAAGGGACAGAGAAGACCCATTGTCTACCAGTACCTCCAGTGTAGCTTTCCTCACACAATTAAGAACATCATGGATGGGGGCGCCTGGGTGGCTCAGTTGGTTAAGCAACTGCCTTCGGCTCAGGTCATGATCCTGGAGTCCCGGGATCGAGTCCCGCATCGGGCTCCCTGCTCAGCGGGGCGTCTGCTTCTCCCTCTGACCCTCCTCCCTCTCATGCTCTCTGTCTCTCATTCTCTCTCTCGCAAATAAATAAAATCTTTAAAAACAAAACAAAACAAAAAAAAGAACATCATGGATGGATAACTGCATGTGTCTGGGAAAGAGGAGAGAGTGGGAGGGATTTGGTTGGTAGATCATTGTGTCACTGTGGAGACTATTGAGACAATCAACTGATTTTGTCTGAGTACAACTCCCAATACACAAATTTGTAATCTCTCATATTTCATAATATCTTAGCATAACCACATTCTATAATGAAGAGAAAACCATGGACAGAATTTAATAAGGAAATTTGACTTGAAATAATATCCATTTTCTCAAGGCATGAGACAGACCTGTATTTCTTATTGACATAGAAAATTGTCATTTTATCTAAATCAGATGAGAGAATATTTATTCCTAGGTGATCTATGTTTTATAAAGAATTTATATATTATTTAATGACAACTCTCATAAAAGACATAAAAAACTGTTCTTATGGACAGTTATACAGTCATGGGCATTAACTACATATATAATTAATGTTTTATTTATTTTCCTGCATTTTATAAAGTTTAATATACTTCCATTTATGATCAGGGGTGATAGACAAGATTAATTTTTATGACTATAAGGAGTTGTCCATTTCCTCTAGGCTAACAAAGCCCAGGATCCCCTGATGTCTTCAAATATATATATATATATATATATATATATATATATATATATATATAATCAGATAAATGCATATGATGCTAAAGAAAGTACAAAAATGGGTAAAAAGGATGCAGGCCCTATAAACTCAGATAAGCATCTTAATATATTATCACAGGGAAAATTAATGAGAGGTTAACTGATTTTCCCTGAAGTTGTATATCTATGACCAAACCAAGGATTAGAGGATGAATTCTAAATTTTGTATGACTGTCTTATGACTCCAGAATTTGCTTTTTCTCAATCACCACCAGCACCACCTTCTTTTTCTAGGGGAAGGAACTTCCCAGAGCATGTTAGAAAGCCACATTACACAATCCGATATTTGGTTCTCTATCCTCTGCAGCATCTTGTCTTCTGTTTGAATTCTAGGTCAAGACAGAATTGTTAAAGGGCTTAATCCTAAATCAGAAGGAATCAATAATAAAGTTGCTGTACCTTTTGAGGGCATTAAATACCCACAGCACATATTTCTTTTAGGCCTTTCTAGGAGGCAGAAATCATAGTAAAATTGACAATTGCAATTTTTCCAGCTAAGTTAAATTCCAAAAACATGATCTTTCCAAAATAAAAAAAAAATTATATTCTTAATTTTCAGAAGCAAACGTGTTACAACTCAAATTTTGAGGGGGCAAAATATGCAACAAAACTGCTTATGAACATTGTGAAATTACTTTGTGAAAAACACTAAAGCAAATCAAACTTTTATAAATTTTTAAACTTGGCCACTTGTTAGGAAAATGTTTTATAACAAAATCGTTTATCCATACCAATTTTCTGTTAATAAAGAGACTCTTCCTAATATATCTGATTGAAAAAAAAAATTCTTCTATTTCCTTTCAACTTTCGTTAAAGTTGGGTAAATAGACGTAGTAACAAATGGCATAAGTAACGATAGGAAGGATTGACTCAAGAGTATAATCAATCCCTGGGGGGAAATGCTTTTCAGGCAGCATAAAGATCCTTTCCTTGGTCTATGGTTTCTGGCTTTCACTTCAGAGTGCCATGAGGTTGTTCCTCGTATTTCATTCCTTTGCAACCATGTGTGTGTCCTGCAAAATGAGAGATCCTCTCCTGGGGGGATTCCTTCAGCCATCTGCTTTCCCACTATTAATTCCGATGTGTCTCCATATAAGAAACAAATGCACTGGTCAGAAACTTTCCCTCTAACAAGCAGAATTAGAAATGAACATTTTGAGAAAGTATTTCACAGAAGATATGTTTTTTTATGAAGAGAATCCATCCAGAGATGGCTGTTAGAGATGTTGTCGAATGTTTGAGATAAAGTGTCAAACCCATTTTCCAAGGTAACAATTCTTCAAAAGAAGCCTAAAGAAAATGGTATATTTAGCCTATAAAATGAAGGACCAAACAAAATTATGTTTACTGTTATAACCAGCTATTAGCAAATAGCTTAATTAAAGAAGCACACGTGAAGATTCTTTGCAAGCAGATTTTCTATATGGTTATAGAATGTTGGTTACATGAATAAGCTCTGAAATCAGACAGATTGAAATTTGTGTTCCAGCCCAACCACCTGCTAGCTTTATGGCTTGATCAAATTAATAACCTTTTATTTTACCGAAGTTACTTTTGAGCCCTTCCAAATATAAAATTGAGGGGTTACTAATGCAGAATTTTTGTTCAAAAACCCGTGTCTTGACTATCTGTCTTGGTTTATTTTTAGATGCTCCTACTAGAACATGATGTAAGAGGTGAGGAAGACATAGAGAGGAATTGTTCTTCCTGAAATGCGATGTAAGAAATTAATAGCAGGTGCTCTGGCATATGAACAAACAGCCCCAGGAGGCCCAGTGTGAAGAAGCGTTTTTACAAAAAGACTAACTTATGTGTTATTGAATTCCTCCTAGGGAGTTAACAAATTTTCACTCCACAGGTTTTCTCTTGTTCATGTTGCTATTATTTTCTTATCTATTTTTAATTTATTTGCTTATGATAAAATTGAGAGAATTGAGCGTCCCCTCTCTCAGTAGTAGCGCCTGTAGTGAAGTGAAAAGCTTTCTGCAGCCCAAAATATCTTATTCTCTCTCACTAAGACATTGTTTATTACTAGATAAAAGTCTGCAGATTATCTCTCCCTAACACGATGCAGAGGACCACTGCTTATCGTTATCCCATCCCATTCTTATCCTATGACCATACAAAGCGCGTCCTTTTTTTTTTTTTTTTAAGATTTTATTTATTTATTTGACAGAGAGAGAGAGAGAGAGACAGTGAGAGAGGGTCCACAAGAAGGGGGAATGGGAGAGGGAGAAGCAGACCTCCCGCTGAGCAGGGAGCCCAAGGCATCATGACCTGAGCCGAAGGCAGACGCTTAACGACTGAGCCACCCAGGCGCCCCGCATGTCCTTTTTAAACAGAAATATTGAAGTATATGTTAACATCCTCCAGTCTTTTGGCAAGTAGCTTCATAACTCTTTGTATCTTAAAAGCATATTTATCGGTTGTTATTTATAAAGACAGCTATCATTAAACTTCATGAGGAATTATTACATAGGATAAATAACATGTTGAAATACATCATTAGCATTCCTGGGGAGGTTTCTCAATGGAGAAATTTAATTGTATTTCCTCCAGTGCCTTAACTGCTGCAGTGAGTGGTGTTGCCAGAATCCTGGAGAAAAATATAATGTTTCAATTATTATCATTAATGTTTTAATATTGGTAAACGTCACAATGCACTTTTATATGCCACCAATTGAAAGGTTGCTAATCACCATGGCTTCTTGATTCTCTTTAGAGATAAAAGGAGCACAATATAGTACAGCATTTTCCATTATTCAAGATCAGTAGCCAATTCAAATAGAAGCAATATATGAATTTAGGGAGAAGCTTAAATCTTAGCAATTTTACTTGTCTAATCAAGTCCAATTAGCTATTCAGTTCTTTGCTTTTAGGAACTTAGCCACTTTCATTACAAAAAAAAGAAAAAGAGAGAGAGAAGAGTTTGGTTTTCTGATCCTATTTCATAGACTGGAATTTTTTAACCATTTCACTGTTTCCTCATTTTGCTGTATTTATTCAGTCTGAAAAAAATACATATGAATGAGTATGAAACTTTCAGGAGTTGAGAAATTAAATTGAAATATTGTTTTTGAAACATTATTTTGATAAAATAAAGTTGGTGACTCATTCTAAATTAGATGGCCATATGGCAGTAGGGACTTTTCAGTATAGAGAGCTTTATTTTAATAAGAGATAATTAATAATGCTGTCAGGACAACTCTCTTCAGATGGTTGATTTTACAATTTACCTCTTTATTTGATATTTTAATCTGTGAATTTTCTATGTTGCATAATATGATCCTATTATTCTTTTATTATTCTAATCAAAAGGTTTTAAAGCAGTTCTTGTCTGCAAACTTTTTTAGTCTATAACAATATCAATACAAAAATTAAAACTAAATATTTAGAAACAACTATAGAAATTTCACAGCAATTTTATGCCTACTGAATCTAAAAAATCTAGACTTGTATTTTGTATGTCTTTTTTTTTTTTTTTTTTTTACTTGAGAGAGAGCACAAAGGTGGTGAGGAGCAGAGGGAGATGCAGACTCCCCGCTGAGCAAGTAGCCCAACGTGAGGCTTGATCCCAGGACTCCAGGATCATGACTTGAGCCAAAAGGTAGCCTCTTAACCGACTGAGCCACCCAGGTGTTCTGTATGTATTTTTCATTATTATTTTTCTAGCAATTCATTTTGTTAAATTTTACTAAAGTATAGCTCCATAATAGGTAGATGATGGTGGAAATAAACTTGGTCTTTTCTCCACAGTTTAAGAAATTCTGTTCAAGAAGATCCTTGAAATTTGAGCCAACATAGGCTTAATTTCATTATCTTTTTCTCTGCTTGCTCTTCTTACATTATAAGAAAATACCCTAACAGGTCCAGTTCCTCAAGAACGGAACAGAATCCTGCGTTCTCTGCCTTCAAGCAGGTTACAACTAAAAATGAGATTAAAAAGGCCAGCTCCTGCAGTAGGGCAAAAGGCAATTCCCAGATTCCAAGCCCTTGGATCACCCTCAGGCAGCAACAACAAGTGAATTCCCATAATGCCTCTGCTTGTAGAGGTCCCTGTGGAGACTGCAGAGTTCATGTTGAAAGTGAAATGCAAAACTGACACATGCCGAATGATGCCAAGGCAACTACAAAAGCAAAGACAGACCTCTGGAAGCTCAGTCTTTGCTTCCCGCCCCCCCCCCCCCAACTCCCCTTTGATTGTTGATGCTGATACAATGTTTCTTCTATCTCTCTGGACTCTCTCACATAGACATTCCTTCAGGGACCTGATCTGGCAAAAACCATAAGGAAAGTACCTTATCGGAGAATCATTCCCTTAATTTATTCAAGAAAACTTCTAAGGATCACATATAATTCAAAATTCGTATTTTGGGACTGAGTTATCCTAGCCACCTTAAGAAGACTGAAGAGTATTAGTGATCAGCAAATAAAGAAATGTCCAGAGCAAGGAGGCAGGTATGTGGGAGGAGTGGTGGTGAAAGGGACCAGAACCTGGAAAACCCTCACAGAATAAAATTGTTACAAAGCCTCTTACTTGGTTTCTTTTTCCAGTCTCATTTTCCCTTCAGTCTATTTACCAAAACACTGCTACTAGAGTTTCACATCTAAAAATCTAACCTGATCATGTGTGACTCCTTCTTCTTTCAATGACTATAGCTTATTTATTTATTTATTTATTTATTTATTTATTTATTTATTTATTTATTTATTTATTTAT
>NW_023270415.1:58536029-58630107 GCF_011800145.1 Mirounga leonina | reverse complement strand
TATTTATTTATTTATTTATTTATTTATTTATTTATTTATTTATTTATGAGAGAGGGAGAGTGGGGGGGCGGGATAGAGGGAGAGGGACAAACAGACTCCATGCTGAGCTTGGAGCCCTTCTCAGGACCTTGAGATCATGACCTGAAATCAAGAGTCAGATGCTTAACTGCCTGAGCCACTCAGGTGCCCCCAATGACTATAGCTTTTAGAATAAAAGCCTCTTTGACTTTGACTTGAGACATAAATTAATCAGTTTTCTGCCAACGCCCCCCGCCCCCCACCTGCCCAACCACACCTATCTTCACCTCTCCTTCCATTTCTCACCATTTGCACACATTGGCATTGAACTTTCAGCTCCAAAGTAAACCATGCCTTCTTAATGGCTGGGTCTTAGTAGCTTACCAATGTTTATTTTTCTGTCATGGGCATGTTCATTGTGGGTAGGCTGTGGTCTTGCTTCATGTACTCTACATTCTGGGATCTAGGCTTAAGGAGTGGCTTTTCTCTAGGACACTGTGTGTCATGTGACAGAAAAAAAAAGGTGAGATTGCAATGGTTTATAAAACTTCTGCTTGTCACTTTCATCTACATTTTATTGCAAAAACAAGTCACATAGCCAAGGCTCAGGAAACTGGCCCTCAGGAAAGGGCCAGTTGAGGAGACAAAGGCCATTTGTAAACAATATCACGGTCTGTCATATCATCCCTCAAGACTTAATGCTCTACCATAACACCGTCTGCTTGCCACTATCATACCCTGTGACTGTAATCAAAACATCTGTGTCTGTTTCTTTCCTATTAGCTAGGAGATCATTACAAATCTGTACTATGTACTTTGACAATTGGCATATATTTGGCACTCAAAATATTTGTGCATGGAAACAGGGAAAAAGGAAGATAGGAAGGAAGGAGGGAGGGAGGGAGGGAAGAGGGAAGGAAGGAAGGAAGGAAGGAAAAGAGGGGGGAGGGAGGGAAGGTAAACAGGTTAGGCGTAGAAATAGTTAAGGCGTAAGAAATACTTGTAGCATTGAATCCATTTAATAGGACAGAAAAACTTGCACAAGTCAATAGTTTATTGATTATTTGGGCTATCAGAATATATAAATACCTGAAAATACATATTTGACTTAAATGGTAGAGTTATGATGTTTTCATTATGTAATTTATAAGAGGCTCAACTCCATTGAGGACTAATGGATTCTTTTATCTTTTATTTTTCCTTTACTTTTTTTCTTTCTCTCCTTTCTTGCTCCTTTACAAGAAAATTATGCTGGTGAGTGCCTCCATAAGCTATTTGAATCTTTTCCAACTTCCTCAGTTTATCAGCAATCTCCTGTCCTATTGACCCCCTCCCTTTAACTTGGACCAGATGGTTATCAGTTTTATTGTTAATTGATCCCTTATTACTCAAAACAGTCTTTCCAATACTTCACTATATGGAACTTTCAATCTCTAATATTATGACAATTAGCAGAAAATTCTGCATCCTACTTTCTGAAATTCTGTGGCTATTCTGATGAATTTCTTCATTTTTTTCTCCTCTTTTCTGAACCTGAAATTGCTTACCAAGTCCAAGCTTTCTCTTTCATCTCCTGTTTCAAAGACACATCTTTTTGCTTTAAACGCTTACTTCTCCACCAGGTCAATTGAAGAAACAATTCTTCCTCTACACCTTCCTGTCACCAATCATTCTATTTTCTATCTTTAATGCTATCCTTTCTGTCCTTTGATCTACAAACACACACACACACTTCTCCACTTAAGTAACAAACAAACCAAGCTCTCTCAAACTGTACATCCCTCAAAACTAAACCTTTCTTTTCTCTAATATACTGTGAAAGCAAAATGTATGTGAACCTCCTCCAATCTGCAATACCTGTTTATTTGGTTCTTCTCTCAACAGCTAGGTAATTTTTTTCCCTATTTCTTTAGCATACTAACCAAATCATCAAATTTATTAATAATTAAATGGCTTTACTTCAATCTTTAACCCCCTTAAATATTAGAGCATGACACTAAATTTCTTATCCCCCATTTGTAAAATTTCATACAATGCAAGTAACTGTATAATAATTGTAAATCATAAATGTTATTTTTTAAGATTTTAGAGAATCCTTAAAAAAATATAATTGGAAAACTGACTTGGTGTCTCCTTTAAGTTTCAGTGTGATCCCTGTTGACAGCTTTTCTTCTCCAAAAAGAATATCTAATACAAATACTAGTACCTCAGTATATGCCCATATTTCCTATACTTCTGATAGTTCATGTAATGGTAAAATCTAATAGATTTTACTTTGAAGAATCAAGTCATACTTTCTGTGTTTTAGACAGCTCTTGAGTTTTGATTCCATTCTAAGCTCCAAGGGATTCCCCTGATTGGCTTAAGCTAATCTTAGTAATTCTATTGTTGCTGTTGTTCTTGATGTTTGTCAAGGTGATCGTTCCAGACTTGGCAATGGTTTAAAACTAAGATAAACTAACAGATGCTGTTCATCTGGCCCTAGCAATTGGTTTGGGGTACCTGAGTTAGTTCAAATGGAGGGAAGCCCATATCTTCTCTTAAATAATTGTAAACTTGATGCAATGCTCTTCTCTTAGATGTAAATAAGTAAATAAACAAATAAATTCATACATGTAGCCTGAATAGATAGCCATCTGACAACCATGAGGGAAAACAGGCTAAGGATAAAGCCAACATAGCAAGGAAGACAGAATTGAAAGGATTACAAACAAATGGATATGCAACCTTAAAGATACCAACCTGTGGATCAAGCAGAGTATTCTTCTGCTCTAGACTTTTCAGCTTGTGAGCCAATAAAGTCCTTTATTATTTAAATGAGGTGAATTTTCTTTGTTGGCTCTGATGCATATTCTAAATAACATAGATAGAGATAGGTAGGTAGATAGGTAAATAGGGAGAAAGCAAGAGAAAGCGTACAAGCATCATGATACAGGATAAAGAAATAAAAAGAGGCATTTGCTCAGAATAAAAAGGGATAGGTTACTAGAATGAATATTTATGTGTGTGACCTATGAAAAATCTGATTTACTCGTTGCTAAAACACTTTAGTTTTCTAAATTATGCAACTAAGCATTTTATATATGACCATCTTGATCAGCAAATCAGTTCATATGGGTGACAGTTGGTGATCAACCTTCCAATGCAATATTCAAAAGAATACAATGACCATATGCTAGCTGATCCTGTTGAGTTGCATATAAATGGTTGCATTTATTTTGATGCTTTAATATTTATGAAGTAAAAAGACATTTTGTTTTTTATTTTGCAATCTCTAAAAGAAAAGCAAAAGGAAATGTTTAGTTTTTGGAGTATGAACTAATAGAAGTCTCTTAGTACAGTATGAAGCCAGCAAACATTCATTTGAATCAGAGCATTTGATGAAACAAAATTAAATACCTAAATTTTTTCCAAACAGAATCTGAATAAGATTTCTCATAATAATTTTTTCTCCCAGTTTTATAATGGCATTATTTATGATGTAGTAAAATAAATTATACAGATTCAGAAGAATAGGGCTTGAATTTTAGCTCTGCCATTTAACCATTGGTAAGCTGAAACAAGCTAATAAATCTCTGTAAATTCCATATAAATTGTATGTACATTCTATATAAATGAGCGCTATTCTTGTTAACTAGTATTGAATACTGATATATATTGAATACTGATATATGTGTTTGTGTGCATATGTGTATGTGCATGGGTGTGAAAGACTTATTGTTAACCAGCACTGAGTCCTGGTATAAAGATATGTGTGTGTACATATAAAATAAAAAAGAATTATATATTATAAGTTAAATTAACAAAACTTTCACTGGTTACATAAATTTGATTTGATTTAATAACTGTCTTGCCAAAATTTTGAGTTCAATACCTTTGGGGACCTGTGATTTTATTTCTATGAGTGACATTCCTAAAGTGGGCCAGCCACCTTGAAAACAGAATTCATTGGTAAAAAGAAAAACCTTATGAGAGAGAAAAAGAAAAATCACTGGACTTGAAATATTCAGTTTAGTCCCAGCTCAATTCACAAATGACCTGTGTTATGCTAGTCAAACTGTGTGACCTTATGGAGGTTCATTTATCTTACCTATAAAAGAAGGATAATAAAACCTAATTCAGAGATGTTTAGAACAAGTTATATTACATATGGTTTAGAAGCACTTTTGAATTTCAAAGACAGCACAAAATATTATTACCAGGAGCTAAGGATATCTGTGATGGAAGAGCAACTGGCATATTCTATCTAGTAATGGCACATATTAGTTTAAATTTAGATAGTATATTTCTTTTCCCTTTTCCCTTTTTTTTTTTTTTTTTTTTTTTGAGAGAGAGAGAGAAGGCACAAGTGGGGAGGGGCCGAGGGAGAGGGAGAGAAAGAATCTTAAGCAGGCTCCACGTCCAGTGCAAAATCCAATGCGGGGCTCAATCCCAAGATCCTGAGATCATGACCTGAGCCAAAATCCAGAGTTGGACACTCAACCAACTGAGCCACCCAGGTGCCCGATAGTATATTTCTTGTAAATATTTCCTACTACATTCATCTGATATTATCTCATAGTAAAGGGATATACTCTAATCTGAATATAACTTCTGACAACCTCTGAAATAAGAGAAAATAAAGCTTATTTGAATACCTGATAACCAGTCTTTAAGAAACCATGTGTACACAAATGTTTTCATCTAAAAAATAAACAACAGACAGTATTGTGGGACTTCATTTGGAAAGATATAATTAACATTTTTTTAAAGAACCTCCAGTAATCGGTTGCATTTTTAGTGTATCCCATCATCAATATTCCCTCTAAGTATATGAGTGAGGAACTTTTTTGTAAAATTAAGTAAGAGATACAAGGTAGGAGATGGAAAATATGAGTGTCACATTGAATAAAAAATATAAGAACATATAAAAATAATATTGTCTCCCCCAATAAGTTCATTTGCCAAAAAAAAGATGAGGTGGGCAGGATGAAAATCAATGTTATGAATTCTGCAATTTCTAAGTTTTTTTTTTAAACTCCAAAGCCAGAACCATTCACCCAGTTCTCCAGTAGACATCCTCACATTGATGTTTCAAAGTTACTGAGAATGAAAGTTCCAAATGTAAATTCCCCACTGTTTCCGATCCAATCTTGCTCCCCAGAATTGCCATTCCCTTGATCGCTCTCTTAGTAAACATATCACTCAATTATTTAAGACAGAATTTCTTTCTTCCCTCTCACTCCAAGCTAATCAATCACCAAATTTATTAATTTTGTCATGTAAATATTTCTCAAGTTTGCTGTCCTCCTCTCTCACCTCCCCTGTTATGCCCCTGAATCAGAAGCTCTTTCATTCCTTACCTATTTTCCTTCAATAGTCTTCTCTATATCTTTCTCATCCTAATCTCATTAAAGTGGTCTTCCTAAAATGTAAATCTTAGCCCATCCTTCACCTGCTCCTCATTAGCTCCTATTGTTGTCAAAAAAAGTGCAAACTCTTTTTTTTTTTTTAAGATTTTATTTATTTATTTGACAGAGAGAGACACAGCGAGAGAGGGAACACAAGCAGGGGGGGTGGGGGAGGGAGAAGCAGGCTTCCCGCCGAGCAGGGAGCCCGATGCAGGGCTTGATTCCAGGACCCTGGGATCATGACCCGAGCCGAAGGCAGACACTTAATGACGGAGCCACCCAGGCGCCCCCAAACTCTTTCTTCACATGGTTTATGAGGACCTTCATGATCATGTCTCTGGTCTTTGTCTTCTATCCCTCTCCAGCCATCCTTGGACAAAATTACAGTTTACTTCCTCTCATATCTTGGGATACTGCCATGCTGCTTTGTATCACTCACTGGACCATAATTCAGCCGACCTGCTCCATTCATCATGAAGGTCACACAGCCTGTGTACTTCAAACTTGCAGCATTTCTGTAACAGATTTTTGGTCAAGTTGTTTCCATTAAAAAGTACTGATTTTAAAAACTAAGTAACTTAAAACTGCCACACACACTCACAAAAACAAATGGTCCACAAAACCTCCTCCTTTTCTTCTGAGGTTTTACCATACATGGTTATCATTAACCCGTCTTTTAACTCTTAAGTTCAAATGGCCAATTGACACAAACAGTCCTGAGACCACTCTTCCACCACTGATTAAGACCGGGGTGGCAGAAATTGGAGACAATATTTATTTAAACTTCTGAGCTTTCTGGGCAGATCTGGCTACCTTGACAGCTCCAACTGCTTTTTTGTCTATTGCTCTGATGACACTCACAGCAACCATCTGTCTCATGTCATGAACAGCCAAATGGCCCAGAGGAGAGATGTTCTCAACACACAGGCTTGCCAGGAACCGTATCAACCATGGCAGCATCACGAGATTTTAAGGACTTAGGGCCATCTTCCAGCTTTTTCTCAGAATGACAATCAATCTTCTTCAGCTCTGCAAAGTTGCAAGCAATGTGAGCTGTGTGACAATCCAGCACTGATTTGGATGGTTCAGGATAATCACCTGAGCCATCAAGCCAGCTGCTTCCATTGTTGGGTCATTTTTGCTGTCACCAGCCACATTGCCATGACAAACATCTTTGACAGATATGTTCTTGACATTGAAGCCCACATTGTCTCCAGGAAGAAACTCACTCAAAGTTTCATGGTGCATCTCAGCAGATTTTACTTCAGTTGTAGCATAGACTGAAACAAAAGTGACCACCATGCTGCGTCTGAGAACACCAGTCTTCACTGGGCCCACAGGGACAGTACCAGTATCACCAATTTTGCAGACATCCTGGAGGGGCAGACACAAGGGCTTGTCAGTTGGATAAATTGGTGGCAGAATGCAATCCAGAGCTTCAAGCAGTGTGGTTTCACTAGCATTGTCATCTTTGTAAGTAGTCACCTTGAACCAATGCATGTTTGCCCTTGGCTCCAGCATGTTGTCATCATTCCAATCAGAAACTGGCACAAATGCTACGGTGTTGGAGTTGTAGCCAATTTTCTAAATGTAGGTGCTGACTTCCTTAACGATTTCCTTGTGTCTCTTCCGGCTGTAGGGTGGCCCAGTGGAATCCATTTGTTAACACCAAAAATTAGTTGTTTCACACCCAGTGTGTAAGCCAGAAGGGCATGCTCATGGGTCTGCCCATTCTTGGAGACACCTGCTTCGAATGCATCAACACCAGCAGCCACAATCAGGACAGCATAGTCAGCCTGAGATGTGCCTGCAATCATGTTTTAATGAAGTCTCTGTGTCCTGGGGCATCCATGATGGTCACATAATACTTACTGGTCTTTCACATAATACTTACTTTCATTCTTAGTAGCTTTGAAACATCAATGTGAATTTCCACAGGGAGATATCAATGGTGATACCATGTTCACGTTCATCTTTCAGTTTACCCAAGACCCCGGCATCCTTGAAGGAGCTCTTTCCCATCTCAGCAGCCTACTTCTCAAATTTTTTGACAGTTCCTTTGTTGATCCCACCTCATGTGTAGATCAGATGACCAGTAGCGGTAGACTTGCCTGAATCTATGTGTCAATGATCAAAATGTTGATATGGGTCTTTTCCTTTCCCATTTTGGTTTAGTTTTAGTGGTGGTTCTCATGACACCTGTATTTTGGCAGCAAACCTGTTGTGAAAAAGCTCATTTTATTATTTTAGAAAATTTAAATAAAGAGATTCCTATGAAAGATGCATAAATAGTATAATTATATTCTGTTCACATTTAGGAAATTTGAAACAATTTTTTCTTTCCCTAAAAAAGGAAAGCTTATTTATTACTTATGTCACTTTATGTTTAATATCTTTCATAAATATTGATGACTAGAAGAAATTATAAGAAGAGATTTTAGGGGTGCCTGAGTGGCTCAGTCGGTGGCCGGAGTCCAACTGTTGATTTTAGCTCAGGTCACGATCTCATGGGTCGTGGGCATGCAACATGATTGCAGGCACATCTCAGGCTAACTATGCTGTCCTGATCGTGGCTGCTGGTGTTGATGCATTTGAAGCAGGTGTCTCCAAGAATGGGCAGACCAATGAGCATGCCTTTCTGTGTCAGGCTTCAAGCTCAGGGGTGAGAGGAGTCTGCTTGAGATTCTCTCCCTCTGCTCCTCCCCTTCCCCCCACTCATGCAGGTGCTCTCATTCTCTCTCTCTTTCAAATAAATAAATAAATAAATATTTATAAGAAGAACTTTTAGAACACAGGTATAAAAGAAAAGATTAGTAATCTAGTATGGAGATATCCTCTGTTAAAATTAAATTTTGCATTCAAAAATTTTAAAAAATCTTCAGGATTGGTAGACCGCACCAAAGAAATTTTGAGATCAGAAGAACATAAAAATCAGAAATATTAATCAGAGCTAATCTGAATCTATGAAAGAAATTTAGTTTGGCCCAGATAAATGAGAAGAAAAATGTCTCAAATTGATTTTTATTTTACTTGATCAGTTCCCTGAGCTTTGATACTTAACTCTGACAGGATGGCCGCTATTATTCTGCATACTGGATACAATACTATTGACACAGTATCTTTTTCCCTCACCACCCACCCCCTTAAGAAATTACATTCCCACAATATATACAAGGAAAATAATTTACCCTCTCCCCATTTCTTCCTGTGTTTTCCAGGTGGTGTAGTCTACATAATATAGTGCCTGAGAGTAACACACGTCACAAAATGGAAGGTTAGTGTTTTGTCATTTTTTTCTATCTTCTTTGCTACAAGCTCTAGAAGACTAACTCTGCTAAAAATAATACCTAGCTCAATGAAGGGATCATTACATACTGGTAACAGAAGGGAACTCTGTGGCCAGCCTGTACAAAGTGGGTCTTAAAAGACATACATCCTCTGAACGGTATGTATTTTGAGTAACCGCAATTGTATTGCTTAAGGCAAAGTACCTGCAGACCTAAGACCAGACTCACTGACAGAATGTGCTGAACAATTAACTTTTGTATTAAATTAAAACACTTCCTTTTAATTTCAGCTGATCGTAAGGCATAAAAGATAAAGAAGTTAAAAAATAGCTGAAGGGCATGACGGAAAAAAAACCAAAAACCTTCACTGTTTCAAATTTACTAGTAATTAAGACAGCTGTGTGAATAATGGAACAAGCACAAGTCAATTTTCCCTACCACCATCTATTCAGCGAAATTTGACCTGAGTTTATAAAAAATCATAAATTCACACAAGGAAGTTTGAATATTTTTTTTTAATTTAAGGAAAATATCATAATAAATTTTGATTTCTACCATATTTGTTAATTGCAGAGAAGTTAAGTGATATAGTATTTTTAAAGAAGAAAATTAAAGTTGCTCAAACCCAGCAACTACTATTTTAAAGTTTGGATTTTATTATATACAAATTTATTCAAAATTATATTCTATGTAAATGCATTCAAATTAAAAATGGGGTAATGATATATGTACTACAGACTTTTCAAAAAAACTTTTTTAAAGATTTTATTTATTTATTTGACAGAGAGAGCAAGCACAAGCAGGGGGAGTGGCAGGCAGAGGGAGAAGGAGAAGCAGTCTCCCCGCAGGTTGGAGAGCACTATGAGGGGCAGGGAGCCCTACTCGGGGCTCGATCCCAGGACTGACCATGACCTGAGCCCGAGACAGCCGCCTAAATGACTGAACCACCCAGACTCGCCTGTACTGTTGTCTTTAAACTGCAAATACAACATGAGCATTTGCATGTTAAAAACAGTCAGTCTCGGGCGCCTGGGTGGCTCAGTTGGTTGAGCGACTGCCTTCGGCTCAGGTCATGATCCTGGAGTCCCTGGATCGAGTCCCGCATCGGGCTCCCTGCTCGGCGGGGAGTCTGCTTCTCCCTCTGACCCTCCCCCCTCTCATGTGCTCTCTCTCAAATAAATAAATAAAATCTTAAAAAAAAAAAAAAACAGTCTTAAATCATGAATTTAAGGTTTCTATAGTATTCCATATTATGATTCCTTATTATTGAAACTTTTAATTGCTGTAATTGTTTTAGTATTCTAAATAATATTATTTTTCGGGAGCCTGTGTGACTCAGTTGGTTAAGCGTCTGCCTTCGGCTCAAGTCATGATCCTGGGGTCCTGGGATAGAATCTGGCATCGGGACCCGGCTCAGTGGGGGTCTGCTTCTCCCTCTCCCTCTGCTACTCTCTCTGTCAAATAAAGAAATAAAATCTTCTTCCAAAATAAATAATACTGTTTTTAATATCCTTATTCATAAATCTGTGATTGTTGCTTTTGAATGCGTTCCTAAAATACATATATCTAAAACTCTGTAATACCTAAAATTATATATATACCTAAAACTATGTACATATCTAAAATTATATATACCTAAAATTGTAACCAAACCAATGTGAGTGCACTCCTTAGTGAGTCACACATATACAAAGTGAAGTTGTCACACAAAGTAAACTTTATTTGCAGCAAATAAGGAGATCATGGGGAATAACTTTCAAAGCCAGGACTCCCCAGGCAGGGGTAAATGGGTCCCTTTTATTTAGGGTTAGGATGGATATTTAGATAGGGAAGCCTTGTCCTCTATGCAGAGACAGGGGCGGGGGGCGCGTAAGGCTGCGCACATGCCTTAAGGAAACATGCCTAGACATACATTGCATGTTATGTAGATGAGGCTTGTGCTCCTCCTTGGGCAGAAATTTTAATATTATAATGAGGTAAAGGTAGTTGTCAGCTATTCTAGAGGTCACGTCATAGTCCATCTGCGCAGGCGTGAGTTCGGGGTTACAATCAATCTGGTTTGGGTGGTCTGGGCTGGTGGGAGGTCTTGTTAGGGCAGTTGCTGTCACTTGAGGGTGGTTTTGGTTTCCATTTGTCTGAATTAAGAGATAAGCTGAGAAGAAGAGCTTAAGGAAAAATGTGGGACAAGGGTCAGTGAGTATAAGCAGGTGGGCAGTAGAGGTCAGGTTTTGGGGTCTAAATGGTGACAAAACCATCTATTTTTAAAACTGTATATATAATGTTATATAAAAACATTATATATACATGAATATTTACATCTCAAAGAGGCAGAGAAAGAATTTATAATTGCAAGGTTTCTAAAGTAAATGTTCTAAGAAAAGAGAGGTTGAGGCCTATAATCAGGAAGAAATCTGCGTAAAATTTAGTCAAGCTGAGAACACTAAGCCCATCTGGGAATATAAATAAATCCATAAACCAAGACTGTGCTGAGACAACTTATATCTTCAGGTACTGTGTTACCATCAACACCACCAGCTCAGTTTACTTTCTTCCATCCCTCACACTTCAAACTTAGGATTTTAGTATTTTATAGGAGTTTAGTTTTATAACTTGGTAACTAGTATTTACATGTTCTTCTTATGCAATACTTATTTATAATATACATCATCTGCTCTATCATCAAATTTGCATGATCAAACTTCCATCTTTCTGGCTTCAAATATGCAACGGAAAAGATCTGTATGTAACTGGTAGCTAATGTGTAGATTTTCATGAACTCTTTGATGTAATTTCTTATAAGAATTTGAAGATAAATATTTTCATATAAAATAGAAATGCAAGGTCCTTTTGGGGAGCTCAGCAACAAACACCTGTTTTCATTAGATTGCATAACAAATAACTGCCCCTAGATAGCTCAAGTTAAAGATACAGATCAGTTTTCATGGGAGAAAGATTGACAGCAAATATGAAATTAATACAAAAGCATTTACATGACACTCATGACTGAGTTTAAATTCATTTAGAGTGGCTGGCATCCAGAAGTTACTGTTCTTTACACTGTAGTTATGGTTCTCATTAAGGAAAATTAAGTTGCCAAGTATTTTGTGTGAATTCCTACAAATTCATGTTTCTGGGTACATATCTCTGCTATTGTCTCTGCCACTGTCTTATTAAGGGACCTCAGACAAGCTAATTAATCTTTCCTCTTTGCCTTAGTCTTTTCATCCATTAAATGTGCCTACAGGGAGATCTATCAGGCTAGTATGTATAGTCGGTTCCATGAAAGCATCACATTTCAAGCCAGAAGGATACAAAGTAACAGTGGTACCCAGCAGCTCTGTTTTCAGGTCCACGTTTATTTCTAACACCTGCACTTCACATCAAATTGCAAAGTACAGTTGCCTCTGGGAGTATCTGGAGAAGGTAAATGTTAATGCCAACTCTTCAGCATTTTAGGATCATGATGTGAACAAAATAAATCGTAATTATTGTTGTAATGCAACATTAAGTAGGCATGCTCAAACAAGTTGTCTTTAGTGGGCGGGGCATGGGGTAATATGGAAAATATCAGAGGGAGGGGTGCAAACATATAAATAAGGAAGACTAGTCCCCAAGTGAGATGGATGTGATTTTCTGCTTAAAACGAGAAAGGAAAGAGCAAGAGAAGGAAATATATAGAGGAAAGAAATACTGGCATGCATAGAAACACATTGTTATTTGTTTCTCTATACCCTCCTTTAATTCTATGAGATGTGACTGCCAGATTTCAAATTATCTTATTGAGACAAACACAAAGACAAGGACATTTTACAGAGCTGTGATGATCAATAGATAGCCATTAACCCCGTATATCCACTTTGCACTTGAAATGTGGCTCATCTGAATTGAGCTGTGGTGTAAGTATGAAATACACACCAAATTCAAAGCCTTGGGAAAAAAAGTAAAAGATCTGTCTTAGTCTGTTGGGCTATTATAACAGAATACCATAGACTTAGGTGGCTTTTAAACAATAGAAATTTATTTCTCACAATTCTGGAGGCTGGGAAGTAAAAGATAAGGCACTGATAGAGTGCCTGGTGAGAGCCTGCATCCTGTTCATAGACTGGCTGTCTTCGTACTCTGTCCTCATATGGCAGCAGGGGTGAGGGAGATTTTTAGGGTCTCTCTTATAAAGACTCGCATCCTATTCATGAGTGCTTCATCCTCATGACGTAATCAGCTCCCAAAGGTTCTACTTCCAATTATCCTTATAGAGGTTTCAGTATATAAATTTTGGGAAGACACAAACATTCAATCTGTAGCAAGATCTTATTCATAATTTTTAATATTGATTAATGTTGAAATGCTATTTTAGTTATATTGGTTTAAAATACTATTAAAATTATTTTGTTCCATTTTACTTTTTATGTGGCTACTGAAAAATTTAAAAGGATATATGTAGCTATCATTGCATTTATACTCTGTAGTGGTGTTAAAGAAAGCAGAGGTACCTGTGGGTGCTGCCCGGAGGGTTTAGAGAGGTGGTGAAGAAAAAGACCTGTGAAGGGGAAAGTGTTCATGCCACAGAAGGCAAGAAGTCCCTTCTTCCTCTCAACTCTCATTGGTGAAAGTCATCCATAGGCTGAAATATCATGGCCAGGAAAAGGTCAGCTCCAATATTCCTCCTATCAGCTTAACTTTCTGTTGTGTTGTTTTTTTTTTAATTGAGATATAATTGACATATAACACTGTGTAAGATTAAAGTGTAGAGCATGTTAATTTGATACATTTATATATTGCTATATGATTATCACCTAGCGTTAGCTAATTCCTCTATCAGGTCATATAATTATCATTTCCTTTTGTGGTGAGAATATTTAAGATTTAGTCTCTTAACACCTTTGAAATATATAATACAGTATTGTTGACTATAATCATTATGCTGTGCATTAGATCTCTAGAACTCATTCACCTTGTAACTGCAAGTTTGAATCCTTCAATCAACATCTCTCGAATTGCCCCACTGCCCAGCCCTTGATATCCACAACTCTACTCTGTTTCCATGAGTTTGGCTTTCTTAGATTCCACATATAAGAGAGAGCATGCACTATTTGTCTCACTCAGCGTAAGACCTTCAAGTTCCTTTCATGTTCTTGCAAATGGCAGGATTTCCTTCTTTCTTATGACTGACTGGCTAGAACATTCAGTCTTCATTCTTTCCTCTCATTAACCTTTTCTCCTCATACATAATAGTTTTAAAAATGAAACTCTAAGCATGTGATCTCTCTCCTAAATGTAACTCAATACTCCTTCATTGACTACCAGATAACTTCCAACATTCCTGGTCTTCTATTCAGTCTTTTTTGGTCTCAGTTGATTTTCCACATACTTATACATCATATTATTTTTCTACACTGGTCAGTTTTCACTTTAAAGCACGCTACTTTCTTTCTTTCTTTCTTTCTTCTTTCTTTCTTTCTTTCTTTCTTTCTTTCTTTCTTTCTTTCTTTCTTTCTTTTTTTTTTCTATAAATCTGTTCACATTATCCCCCCAAGAATCCCTCACACCAATTTCTGACTAGCCAGTTAAATAATGGCCAAAAAACAAAAATTCATGTCCCATCCCATGAAATCAATGAATGTGAGTCTTTGCTCATGTATTTAAGTTAAGAATCTTAATATGAGATTATCCTAAATGGACACTATATCCAATGGCAATGTCCTTGGAGACAGAAGAGGAGGAGGTAGCTATAGAGAAGGCCACGTGAGGACGAAGGCAGAGATTAGCTGTATGCTGCCACAAGCCAAGGAACGCCTGAAACCACCAAAAGTTGGAAGAGGCAAGAAAGGATTCTTCCTTAGGGCCTTCAGAAAGAGTGCGGCCCAGCCATAGTCTTGACATTGGACTTCTGGCCTCCACAATCATAAGGGAGTAAATTTCTGTTGTTTTAAAAGCAACCAAATTTGTAGAGGTTTGTGATAGCAGCCATAGAAATCTAATACACTGACCAAATTACCAATTTCTGCTCATCTTGCAATGGTTTATTCTCACCTTTAAAAAGTAATGTTACCCCCTTCCATAGTATTTTTCACACATTTTTTATCTATTACTTTCTATTGTATATAGTAAGTATTCAGTAATCTATTTTACTTACTAGTCTGTGCATTGAGGAAAAGTGATAATTTACAGACATCTCCATTACCATAGTACCTACTTACCAGAGTGTCTCATATATGGTACAGAAATGCTAATAAATATTGTGCAAATCAATACTTTGCTTTGAAATTCCACTTTGAAAAATTATTTGATTCTTCTAAGTCTTTAGTGGTTCAACAGAAGTTCTGTTGGGTTTTTATTTTCAAATTAAGGATACCTTTGAAATGCAGCTTTGAAATACATATATATATAATTATCCTCAAGATGCAGTACTTTGAAAAATTCATTTGATTGTTTTTTTATTTTTTATATATTTTTTGTTTTTTTCCACTTTATTTTTTCCATCATGATAAGTATGTTTATTATTATTATTGTTTTAAATCTTGGTTCTTTATAATACAATAATGACTTCAAACCCAGTAAAGGCTTGGATTTAAAACACTGTATCTTGAAATGTAATCATGAGTTATATACACATTCTATCTGAAATATGATTTGTTGAAACAATCTTTGTATTAAGAAAGTATCTTGTATAATTTAAGTGAAGTATCTTTTGTAAGACTAAGGAAAGGTGTAGGTTGTGTATTTTCTCTTAATAATATGCTGTTACCCTTTTACAAAGCTGCATAAATAAGACTTCTCTTATGTTTGTGGGGAGAATAATTGCTAAAGGGAGATTGGTGTATATAATATCACCAATTATACAGGTGAGTCTTAACTATATATATAATTATATAATTATATAATATAAAATGTACCAGACAATATCTTAACAAATTATATAATGTATAATGTACCAGACAATATCTTAACAAACAGTTGTTTATACAATGGTTGACTTCTGCAATAAAAAAAAAACACAAAATGAAAAATAGGACTGAGTCTCACCCCATTTCAAAAAATGTCAACATATTCAAACGTAATTTCTACAATTTCAGATTATATAACTTAGTATCATTATAGAAAGTGGGAACTGCCATTCTCCCTTAATATAGTTTGATATTTTTCCAAAATAAAGTATCTTGATCTTATCCTCAAACTAAATATATTTTCTCATGAAGTCTCTGCACAATTTCCCCACCTCAGTGAATTAAATATTATTCAAGAAAAACTAGCACTCGAGTATGAAAAAAGATAGAAATCAAATTATCAACCATTTTATCTTTATTCAATTAACATTTAATTGAGTATCTGGCATACAGTAGGGTCTTTCATAAATACTTATTAAATAAATTGATCTTGCATATGATAGTTTCTTTTTTTACAGTTGACTTTAATTTTAGAAGAAAAAGTTCAATCTCTTTTCTTAAGATAATTTTAAGAAGTTTTTATAAAATAAATTTGCACGCACTTGTACTAATTACCTTCAATAACAGTGTCTGAGTGACTAAACGTTTTTAAATATACTTCAGTATCACAAATACGTTATTGCTCATTATCTTCATTGATACTCTGCCTTTCTGTCACAAAGGAAGGATTGCTTTCTTGTTTTCTGGTTCCCTCTCCTCCTACTCAAAGAGAACTATCACCTCATTATTGGGTCCTAACTCACCTGTATATTTAGCTGTTCCTTATTTATAACACAATTTCTCTGTCTTTATATAGGTTGAAGTCTATTCTATATTCATATATCTTCCTTGACTTAACATTCTATTTTAGTTACCACCTTTTGTCACAGTCTGTTCCATTTTCTATTCCTTTCATCCTTTCTACAGATAAAAGCCTTAAGGCTATGGAACAGTTTGATAGTA
The DNA here is from genome assembly GCF_011800145.1 of Mirounga leonina. NCBI lineage: Eukaryota > Metazoa > Chordata > Mammalia > Carnivora > Phocidae > Mirounga > Mirounga leonina. The sequence goes on along the minus strand of NW_023270415.1, from coordinate 58,613,526 downwards.
CATCCTCATCTTGAGGATTCACATACAATCAGTTGTTAAGAATTAGCACCCCACTACTACATGTATCTGAGATCCGTGGTTTCGGTTTCTCATCAGTTAATTATTTTTGAGCGATTGTCTTGAAATGTTATCAAGCTCTCTTGATCAGGCTTATGGATAGAATTTTACTAGCTCTTTTTTTTGTGATGGCATAACCTCTCAAGACTCCTCATTTTCTTCAGGAAGACCAGCTCCAGCTCCTTAAAAATATGTAGCTTACTGCCTCAACTCTTCTTGAATGACAATCAAAACCCCAGGCCTCCATGCTCCAACCTGTTCTGGGTGCCCTCCCACTCTGTTTCAAATTTGCTATCTTTGGATTTTCATCCTCTATTTCTTTTGAGATATCTATTCACTTATCACTTGTGGACCTTCTTCTTTCTTGGTTTACTCTTTTAGTGAAGCACATTCTGCGTTAGCTCCCGAAAGGAAGAAAAGGTGAATAAAAGGTGAATTTTTGAGACCTTAGATACCTTACAATATCCTTATTCAATATGAATCCTTGAAGGGAGAACTACCTTGGGATAGAATATTAGATTGGACATTTACCTAAAAACACTTAAAGCTTTTCTCCATTTTCTTCTACTTCAGATGTGGCTACAAAAGATTCTTGTATCATTCTTATTTATAAACTTTGATTCTAACTGTGTCTCTTTCCTTCTGTGTAAGCTTTAAGACTGTTTCTTTATAATATTTTGAATATTTTCTGCTTGGTATGAGGATTTTTTTATGTACTGGGATGATTACTGATGGGTTGATCCTTTCAATCTAGAAAATAATGTCTTTTGGTTAGGTAACTTATTTGTATTATTTATTTCATTACATAGTTTAAGAAACTACTTTGTTGCAGGGTGTTTTAGATACTTAGAACACAAGAGAGGATAAAACAGAAAATCTGTGCCTTTAAGCAGTTTATATTCTAATGGAAGTAGACAGATTTTTTAAAATATACATATTTCAAAGAATGTTAAAAAGTGATCAATGACCAAGGAAAAAATAAAACAGCATAAAGGAAATTGGAAGTCTTAGGTTACAGAGGCAGATTGCAATTTTCAATAGGGTGGTTAGGATGGGCTGTCCTGGGAAAGAGAAATTAAAAAAAAAAAAAGACATGAAATTAAATGAAGGAAATAGTTCTTTGATTATCTGGTTAAGTTTTCCAGGAAAAAGGAACAGTCAACACAAAGATCCCATGCAGCAACATGCCTCATTGTTCAAGGGGGTAAGCATGGATGGGTAATGATCAAGAGAGAAATCAAAGGTAAGTGATCAAATAAGTGCATAGTAGGAGATGTAGTCAGAGGTGAAATAATGGAAGTAAGGTAGATTTTATAGGGCCTTAAGGGTAGGCAATAATAATACAGTTAATTGCATAAACTAAGACCCTTTTAAGAATGAAAATATGAACTAATAATTATGCAAAGAAAATAGGCATAATCTGAAATTTTCTTGGGCAAACTAAGACATAGGTTCACCTTAATTGTAGATAATTTTAATACATTTCTTGTTTTTTTGAGTGAAGTGGGGAGATATTCCTTGTGTGTGTGTATGTGTGTGTGTGTGCACATGCACAGGTGAGTGACATGATCTGAATTAATTTTTAAAGGGATGACCATCGTTACTGTGTTGAGCCCAGATGGTAGAAAAACCAGGGTGAGAACAAGGAGACAAGTCAGAAGATTTATGCAAGTTTTCTACAAAATCTCTGAGAAAGGATGGTGGCTCTGGACAGGGTGATGGCAGTGGAGGTTTTGAAAAGTAATTGGACTCTAAATATATTTTAAAGGTGTAAGTGCAGGTTACCGTGCTAGATAGGTAAAGGCAATGATAAGCAGTTAACTGGGATTCTGTTTCTTCCATTTGAGTTTGAGGAAGCACAGAAAGAACAGAGAGTGAAGAATGCATTCCAGGAAACGATGATTGACCGTTGGGTTGGATAAGCAGGGAAGAAAGACACTGAGGCGGAAAGGTGCATTGAAAAGTGAAAGTATACTGGAGTAAGATCCTAAAGGGTCCTAGGAATTGTCAGAGATGGACAAACAAATTGAGGAAGTGAGCCAGAAAAATAAGGTGTTTTGTTTTTGTTTTGCTGTTTTTCAGAAAATGGGAAAAGAAAAAAATGAGGAGTGGACACTCCTGATACTGACAGGCTCCAAGAAGGCATTACACTTGAAAGTGAATGGTTGAGATTGAAACATAAGAGAGAAGTTAAGGAATCATCTTGTCACTACTGAAGTAACCAGTCCTTAAATTATGAATGATGTTGGACATAATTACAAAGAGCCAGGAGCTAAATGAGTTCAGAAGTAAAAGGGAATGGCCTGAAATCCAGTGAATGAATACAAACATGAGGTATTAGTAAGTAGCATAATTTGATCACATGATATTCAGTGCTGGGTTTTTATGGAAAAGGGAATACACATGGACTAGAATCCACATTGAGACCAGTTGTCTTGAGGGCATTTATCAAACTTGGTGAATTTAAGTATCACTGTTCGTGGTCTTGTGGAGCTTGGGGAACCAAAAGTAGAGGAAGGATCAATTCATCAAGGGGTGGCTAATGGATGAATCTGTATAAGGATGGGCTTTATAGCATCATCACGAAAACAAATATGAGCTCATAATAAACCCATATACCTATCACCACACCTGCACACACCTCTACCTTATTCCTTCTTCACTATTGCTGAGCACCAGGGAGAAAAAAAAAACTCCTCTGAGGATTTGTAAATTATCAAGCATATTTGCAGACAAAATTCACAAGATTTGTATGTTTTGCTTTTTTTAAAAAAAGATTTTATTTATTTATATGACAGAGAGAGAGACAGCGAGAGAGGGAACACAAGCAGGGGGAGTGGGAGAGGGAGAATCAGGCCTCCCGCCGAGCAGGGAGCCCGATGTTGGGCTTGACCCCAGGACCCTGAGATCATGACCTAAGCCGAAGGCAGACGCTTAATGACTGAGCCACCCAGGCGCCCCGATTTGTATGGTTTAAAGAAAAAAAAAAGAACAAAAATTTTTGTCTAAGGTAGCTCCTGTCTGGTAGTAAAGCCAGGAACTTCACTGAAACAAAAGTAAAATTCTCTCTGAAGCAATCATTTATATCCAGGTCTCAATTTTCTGCCAAAAAAAAAAAAAAAAATCCATGGAAAATTTGCAACTGAAAAAAAAATTCATTGAACCCACAAAAAAACCCCTACCAAATTGCTTGAAAGCCAAATGATTAAAATGGTTAAAAGTCAACACATGACAACAAAATAATATCCTCAAAAGGATCATATATTGGAATCACCAGAGAAAGAAAATGAATGGAACAATCAAAATGTTTAATTATTTGTGTGGAGACCAAGCAAATTGACATTAAAAAAATAAAAAACCAAAAAACTTCAATGATAAGATTTAAAATCACAATTTGTAAATGAAGAATATGACATCTATAAGAAAGAAGCACAAAAGAGGGAGTATGTGGTCAGGAGACAAGAGGAGAATAATCAGCAAATCAACCTCAAGTCTTTTTTAATTCTTTTTATTTTTTTTCAATATATAACTTTACTTTAGAACATCTCCAATAATTTTGTTTCCTGAAATTTAATCTTCTATTACATTTAGATTATTTTATGTCATAACCTATAACATTCCTTTTTCAAAAAAGAGATGAGTGGATTTCTTGCTAAAATATGAAATGTAAGCTATTTAACATATTATATTCAAACTTCAGAAACTTTGGTTTGGAAAGTGTTCTCTCACCTTTGAATAGAATCTATTTTATAAAGTAAATATTCTTTTTCTTGTTGTTGTAACACTAGCCTATTTGTTTTATTTACTTAGATATTTGAGTATAGTTGACATCCAAAGTTACATTCGTTTCAGGTGTACAACATAGTGATTCCAAAGAGTCCACCAAAAAATTGCTAGAACTCATACACAAATTCAGCAAAGTCTTAGGATATAAAACCAATGTACAGAAATCTGTTGCATTTCTATACACCAATAACAAGGCAGCAGAAAAAGAAAGCAAGGAATTGATCCCATTTGCAATTGCACCAAAAACAATAAGATACCTAGGAATAAATCTAAAGAAGTAAAAGATCTATACTCTGAAAACTGTGAACACTTTTGAAAGAAATTGAAGATGACACAAAGAAATGGAAAAGCATTCATGTTCATGGATTAAAAGAACAAACATTGTTAAAATGTCCATACTACCCAAAACAATCTACACATTTAATGAAATCCCATAAAATACCACTAGCGTTATTCACAGATCTAGAACAAACAATCCTAAAATTTTCACAGAACCACAAAAGACCCCAAATAGCCAAAGCAATTTTGAAAAAGAAAATCAAAACTGGAGGCATCATGATTCCAGATTTCAAGCTCTATTACAAAGCTGCAATCATCAAGACAGTATGGCACTGGCACAAAAACAGACATAGGTCAATGGAACAGAATAGAAAACCCAGAAATGGATGCACAACTCTATAGTCAACTAAGTTTCGATAAAGCAAGAAAGAATATCCAATGGAAAAAAGACAGTCTCTTCAACGAATATTGTTGGGAAAACTGGACAGCAACACGCAGAAGAATGAAACTGGACCACTTTCTTACACCATACACAAAAATCAATTCAAAATGGATGAAAGATCTTAATGTGAGACAGGAAACCATCAAAATCCTAGAGCAGAACACAGGCAGAAACCTCTTTGACCTCGGCCATATCTACTTCTTACAGACACATCACCACAGGCAAGGGAAACAAAAGAAAAATGATATTGGGACTTCATCAAGATAAAAAGCTTCTGCACAGCAAAGGAAACCAATCAACAAAACCAAAAGGCAGCCTGTGACTTCTCTATGCATTATGCTATGCTCACTGCTGGTGTAGCTACCATATGTCGAATGCAATGCCATCACATTATCATTACCTATGTTCCTTATGCCTTTTATTCCATGAATTATTCATTCTGTAACTGAAAGCCTGTTTCTCCCACTCTCCTTCACCCATTTTGCGCATCCTCCCACCCCCTCCCTCTGGCAGCCATCAGTTTGTTCTCTGTATTCTGCTTTTTGTTTATTCATTTTTTTGTTTGTTTTTTAGATTCCACATATGAGTGAAATCATATGATATTTGCCTTTCTCATTCTGACTTATTTCACTTAGCATAATACCTTCTAGGTTCATCTCTATTGTCACAAATGGCACACTCTCATCCTTTTTTATGGCTGTGTAATATTTCATTGTATATATACCACATTTTCCTTATCCATTCATCTATCGATGGACACAGGTTTCTCTCATATCCTTTCTATTATAAATGATGCTGCAATAAATATAAGGGTGCATATATCTTTTTGATTTTGTTTTCTTTGGGTAAATAGCCAGCAGTAGAATTTGTGTTTTGGGGGGTTTTTTTTGGATAAATATCCAGCAGTGGAATTATTGGATCATATGCTATTTCTATTTTTAATTTTTTGAGGAACCTCCATTTGTTTTCCACTTTGGCTATCCAATTTACATTTCCACCAATAGTGCATGTAGATTCTGTTTTTTCCACATCCTTTTCAACACTTGTTATTTCTTATTTGAGCTATTCTGACGGGTGTAAGGTAAAGTAAACATACTTTAGGCTGTTATTTCAACACACTGTGATAGGTTTTGCCATCAAGTGTGAATGGGCACCTGAGTAGAATCATGGTATATTACAGTTTTTACATTAATTAGAAATTATCCAATCTAATCCATTATTCTATTGATAAGAATACCAATAAGAATATGAAGAAAAGGAAAACATAGTTATGTAATTTTGAACTGATAGTAACTTCATTGTGGATATTAGTTGTTTAGGGTAAATATTCTTAATTGCTATAAAAAACAGAATTTTGAATTCAAAGTATGCCAACTCAATTTCTAACACACTTGTTTACCATCTTTGTGACCGTATATAAGTTAATTAACATCTCCGAGCATTAGTTTCTTCATATGAAAAATGAGAACACTAGTAGCTAGTATGGGAGTTGTAATTAAGAGAAAATAAAATATGTGAAAACCACTAAGTGTTATTCAATGCTCATAAATATTACTTTTATCATTAGTATTATTACTAACCAAAATTAAAGCAAAATATTTCAATTTGTAAGCAACTCATAAAATGAGTTTCCTTAAAACATTGAATCACTATGTGAATTGAGAAATGAATTTCAGCATTTTCTTTTTTATTTCATTTCTGAGAAGGCTATCTTTGAAGCATATAGCTATAAACTCCCGGAATTAATTTTTGAAAGTCAGCATAGACACAAATAAGAACACATGATATAATTAAAAAGGAAAGCATCATGCTGCTACATCAGAAGCAGAGTATGAAAAAAGAAGTAAGAATGTCATTTCATGGTGGGAAGCAGGAGGACACAAGTTAAACATTTTTTTTTTTTTAAGAAAAAAAATAAAGACATGTTGAAATAGCACTCAGCCTGCAAAGTCAGAGAAGGTTAAAAATATTTATGTTATTGCTGAAACAGCAAAGAGGAAGAGTCACCACAAGGTATCTATAGGCTTTCATGACAATATTTTCCATAGTTCACATTTGAAAAGCATACATTTCCTAATATCTAGAATTTAAATTTATCTCTGCAATAATTAACAGGAGCAGAAATAACCAGAGTAATTTTATGACGCTTAACTCAAGATTTGTACCACTACCTTTGTAAGTGGGAGCATCGGTAGTAAATACTCCAATAAACAATATTTATATTATTTTATGTGCATTTGTAGATAAATACATAGATGCATTAGTTAGCTTTTGCTGCATAACAAATCATCCCAAAATGCAGTGGCTTAAAACAACAATCTGGTATCTCACAGTTTCTGTTGTTCAGGAATTCAGCCACATCTTGGCTAGGTTCTCTGGTTCAGGATCTTTTACAAGACTGCTGTCAAGATAACGGCCAAGAATGTGATCTTAATTGAAGGCTCAACAGGCCGGATGGCTTGGAGGCAGGGAAGGATCTGCTTCCCAGCTCAGTCATTAACATTCACAGGATTCATCTCCTTAGGGGTAGTTGAAGTGAGGGATTTAATTTCTCATTGGCTGTTGGCCAGAGGCCTTGCCCAATTACTTACCACATGAGTCTCTCTACTGGGCAGTTCACAATATGAAAACTGGCTTCCATCAAAACAAGTGAGAGAGCAAGAGAAGGTGAGCAAGAAAGAAGCCAAGTTCTTCTTGTTGCCTAATCTTTGAGCTTTTCACCATATTCTATTCATTAGAAGTAAGTTACTAGGTCCAGCCCACACTAAGGAGTATGGATTATGTATAATACTAAAATACTAGAAGGTGAAGATCTTTGGGAGCCATCTTAGAAGCTGACTGCCAAGGGGCTCCTGGGTGGCTCAGTGTGTTGAATTTCAGACTTCAGCTCAGGTCCTGATCTCATGGTTGTAGGATCGAGTGTAGGGCTCCACGCTCAGTGTGAATGGGCTTCAGATTCTTTTTCCCTCTCCCTCTCCCTCTGTCCCTTCCTGCTTGCGGTCTCTCTCTCCCCAAAATAAATAAAATCTTAAAAAAAAAAAGCTGATTGTCCCAACAGACTATATATAGATACATAAATAGGTATATTATAATATTGATTATGTATATTTATATATAATCATACTACATACATATTTGTACAAAAACACATATTTACATAAAATATAAAATGCAATATATAACTATGATGCATAAATATAGTAAATATATAATATACACATATATATAAATACACATATGCAAGAATATATAAATAGAAATATTTGTTTATATTAAATATGTAGTAAGCAATACATTTTTAAATTTAGGTTTAATCCTTTTGTTTGCACTTAAAATGTTCAGAGTATAGATAACTTCAAATATTGCTAGAGTGTTCTTGAAAAGGTATAGTTTCAAATTTCACTTCTAATCAAGAATATTAAGCATAGAATTTGTACAGCAAATGAAGAATAGTGCTTTTTCCAATAATGCTGGCTAGTGTAACCCAATTTTGGTTGGCTACAAATGATCATATCTTTGACACGTTTATTTGCAGTTACTTATGTTTTCCTGAAGAGATTATTTTCATTTTTTTGAAATATTTTTGACAAACTAAAATCTTTTAAGATATTAATTTCTTCACATTTTCTCCAAACATTATTTTCACATTATGAAGCTAGTGACATATTATTTGGCAACTAATTAATGATAACTAGTTAATTTCTAAATAAGTATGTGTAGGACTCTTTGTTTCATATAAATATGAAAATAGAAAAGAATCAGTAACAAGTTAAATTATTATCAAAGGCAATAGAGAAAGAAAAATATTAATAAAATGGGTATATTGGCTATCTTACAAAAAAACCCTAAGATAAACATTAATGTGATTAATATATCTCAAAAAATCTTATATTTTATTTTATTTATTTATTTATTTATTTTTTAAAAGATTTTATTTATTTATTCATGAGAGAGAGAGAGAGGCAGAGGGAGAAGCAGGCTCCCAAGGAGCAGGGAGCCCGATGTGGGACTCGATCCCAGGACCCTGGGACCATGACCTGAGCCGAAGGCAGAGGCTTAATGACTGAGCCACCCAGGTGCCCCAAAATCTTATATTTTAATATTAAAAATACCTTGCTGCCAGAAAAATGTTGAATTATCTCATACTCCTCTGGGGGAGTTCTAGTAGCAACGGTATTATATGTTCTTCTAGTAAGGGAATTTGCAGTTTTTGGCTCAGGACTAATGCTACCTATAATAACAGCAACTTTCAAATGAATGTCAAGACTGCTCCATTTACACAGGCACTTTGGAAGAGCAAGCTAGGGAGGCTCAGATCAGTTCATTTCAGAAATTCTCTTCTGGGTTCTGATTAGTCAACTATTAAATAAAGTAATTATTCAAAACCTGAGGTGAAATTCAAAATGCAGTATTTAGTGAGCACTATTGCACTGTCAGTCATCAGGGAGAATAGAGTTGACTCTTAAGTATAACCAGAAGATACTGTTTGAATGACAGCTTAGGATAATAGAGCAGACGATAGCAGTTATAGGTGTTCTACAAATTACCTTTCAATCAATAGTTGCATGGGCATACTAATTTTTATACTGTAATTCATACGGAAATGTATTGTGGTAGAGAAAGAAGTTTGTAAAAAATAAATGCAACTTAAAGATAGAGATAAAAATTGATAAATGTGAAAAAATGTTTGCTAGCCCTATTTTCTATATTTTATGATCAATACAACACACATTAGAAAGTAACTTCAAGTTACTATCAGTTAGGAAATGGAACTTCAGAAACACAAAATAGAGTTCTTTCACAATGAAGGTCTCTCTCTTTGCTTCTGAATAAGGCCACTAAAGTCTTTTTCATTTATTATCATTTATTTACTAAAATTTTTAGATTTAGAGGTGTAAGTCATCATCATAACTAAATCCAGAGTAACAGCACTATTTTTTAGCCCTTGATTCACTAACTTTGATCAGATTCCCACATGTGGTCTTGTTACTGTAGGGATTACAAAGACATGGGATAAATAGCACTTGATACAAAAAGTGTACAAAATATTACAAAAATATGCAATAATAATTCTGTAATGAAAAACTTGTTTATTTTCTGTTATTTGCAATCCTGGGCGCCCTCTTTGTAATACAGGGCAAAAGACTTTTAGCCTATGTCTGAGACTAATAGTTCCACTTTTGTAAATCCCATTCTACCTAGAACTTCTATCATGTATTCTCTCCTTTCTAAAATATGTTTTCCATTTCTCTCATTATACCCTTGCCTTCAAAGGAATTCTCTTCTCCTTAAAACTAACTAACCAAATTAAAAACCTTAACCTTCCATAACAACTTCCTCAATATTACCTATTCTTTCCTAGGCAAGATTTCTGACATGGTAACCTACACAGGTGATATTCTCCATTCCCTTACCTCCCATTTATCTGTTTTACCTACTGAAATTCGGTGTCAATCCTCCCTATGGAAATTCCCCAGTCTCTCACACGGAATTGCTTCTCAAAGGGATGACATGTTTATTCTGAGCAAGGTTCTACTGTCTCTTCCCCTTTCCTTAATGATTATAGTGAGAGAGTTGGTGACAGGTGTTTGAAAAGTGGGGAAAAAAAAGCAAATTTCCTCAGGAAATAGCACTTAAGCAATTGGAGAGTAATGATGGTGGTAGCTGCTCAGGATTCTAATTAGAATGGCTTTAAATATCAAATGTAGAAACAGTAGTGGGCTATTTCTTTTTTTGTTTTGTTTTGTTTTGTTTGTTTGTTTAAAGATTTTATTTATTTATTTATTTATTTGACAGAGAGAGAGACAGAGAGAGCAGGAACACAAGCAGGGGGAGTGGGAGAGGGAGAAGCAGGCTTCCCGCCAAGCAGGGAGCCCGATACGGGGCTCCATCCCAGGACCCTGAGATCATGACCTGAGCTGAAGGCAGATGCTTAAGGACTGAGCCACCCAGGCACCCCAGTGGGCTATTTCTTCTGATTTACTTCCTGTTGTGGGTTGAATTTTGTCTTTCAAAAAGATGCTAAATTCTAGCCATCAGTGCCTATAAATGTGACTTTACTTGGAAATAGAGTATTTGCAGTTGACAAAGGTCAGCTGAGGTCATTAGGGCAGCCCTAATCCAATACGAATATGCCTTATAAAAAGGGGAAATTTGGACACAGAGACCATCACGTGAAGTTGAAGGCAGACCAGGGTGATGCACCCTTTGCCAAGAAATGCCGAAGATTGTCCACAAACAACCAAAAAGTAGGAGAGAGTCATGGAATAGATTCTCCCTCACAGCTTCTGATACCAGCCCACTGATACCTTGACCTTGGACTTCCAGCCTGAAGAGCTGTGGGATAATACATTCCTGTTGGTTAAGGCACCCAATTTAGTGGTACTTTGTAACAGCAGCTCTTACAAACTAATTGTGAAAATAAAGGAAACCTCATTAAAAATGGAGTCGGAAAAAAACTGGAGTTGGGCATCCCTAAGGGGGAGCTCTCATGCACTACCACCCACCCTAAGAAGTGTATTTCAAATTCTCCAACTAGAAGAAGTACACACCTCAGTTGTAGGAAGAAAAAACTTCTCCTTGCCCAGCAGGAGCCCAGCCAATGAGACACTGTCACACCCAGCCAGTAAGAGGCCGCGGCAGCCCCTCCAGCTTCCTTTTTGCCTGTATAAAAGCAAGTCCCTCTCCTCTGTTCTCCAGGCTTGCCTATGGTTCACCGTAGCTCACTCTTCCCGAATTGTGATTCTCTGCTGTTCCTGAATAAACTCATTTTTCCAGTAAAATAGCTAGTTCTTTTGTGTTTTAGAGGTCAACAAAATAGGCTCAAATTGGTCATGTATTCCGTTTCAGAAAACAAAGTGTTAAGAGATCATTGTATTCTGCTTCAGTCAGTTTTATTAGACATGCACTTGTAGGAAAGTTCTTCTTTTTTGTTTAAAGGGTATATTTTGTTTCCTATGATGAAAAATTTCCTGGAATTATGAACATTCATGAATTTTTAAAATGAGAAAATCAAAGGGACTTTATCAGGTGAGCAAGAATGTTATCATTTTAGACCACAAATCTAAAAATATCAGATGTTTAAATAGCATTGATTTTAAGTTATTACTATAAAAACAGCACAAGTTCTCTGTAAAAACTTGAAATAAAATGAGGATGTATATGTCAGCGCGAAAAGCACTGTAGTCCAGCTCTTGTCACGGATGCAATAAAGAATTAGAGGGCGCCTGGGTGGCTCAGTTGGTTAAGCGGCTGCCTTCAGCTCAGGTCGTGATCCCAGGGTCCTGGGATCGCGTCCCACATCGGGCTCCCTGCTCGGCGGGAGGCCTGCTTCTCCCTCTGCCCTTCCCCCTGCTTGTGTTCCCTCTCTCGCTGTGTCTCTCTCTGTCAAATAAATAAATAAAATCTTAAAAAAAAAAAAAAAAGAATTAAGAGATCCGGGCCCCAAGGGAGAACAGAAAATAGTATGATTAAAGCCATCAGTACACTCTCTAGGGACGAGCCGGCGGGTTCCCTGAGCTGGAACCTGCCCCTTGGTTGTTTCGGAATTCGATTTTTATTTGGTCTTTCTGGGCTGGGAGGAGCTGTGATGTCCCGTAGGGTGGTCTCTAATGGAGGCTGCTTCCAATCTTCGGGGGACTCCTCCCACAGGTTGGGAGGAGGAGTTTTTGACCCTACAAGTTTCGTACCAGACTGGTCATGGCAGGCTTTCCCCCATGCGGGGGTGGGGAGGGTGGCTGTTACTGCGCTGTGGATGCATCATGATGAATCCAGGGGTTACCCTGGGTCACAGGTGCAGGAGGAGAGCGCATGCTCTGCACCTGTGTCTCTTGGTCTGTTAGCCCCAGGGTCTTGGAAGCCATAAGGTCAGGATGTCTTGTCCCTGGGCTTCTAATGTGTAACCTATTTATCACCATCCTTGCCTTCAGCTCCTGTCTAAGTGCCTACTCTATCTCCCCCTCTCAAGAACTGGGGACTCTAAAATCTTTCAGGTCAAGGGATGAATGCTCCTCAGGGGTTCCTTCCACTGCTTACATCTATCTTCTACCTAACATATATATGAAGGCACAATAAAAAATGTCTCATGGTATCAGTTCCCAGAGATTAATATTATTCCCATCCAGCCATTTTCCCCCTATTTTTAGGTATACTTCTATAATCTTATTTGAAATGCATTATCAATATTTCATAAATAATAATAGCAAAAAATGTTAACCATTATAAGCAATATTAATTGGGCACCCATTCTCTGCCAGAATATTATGGATTCAGCCTAGACTTTGATTGATATAAGCATTATATTTGTTTTCATTTTTAGCTGTTAAAACTGAAAACTTAGAGGTTTTGATTATATAAACATTTTTATGCTTCTCTGAATATTGCTTTTGTGTAAATTCCTGGGTCTCTTTATACAACCATTTAAAATGCTTTTGGCAAATATTACAAAGTTGCACTTCAACAATATCATATTAAATTACAGTGCATTTAGAAAATTAGGAGAGTTCATTTGGCCCAACCCTGCTAATACTGGATCTTCTATTAAAAAACAAAACATAAAACAAAACTAGCAATTTGGCAGTTATATTTGTTAGTTAAATCTAGCAGTTAATTTACATTTCTTTAAACATTAAATAAATTTATGGGTCATTAATATTTACTCTTTTTTAATTAGCTTTTGCAATATGCATTGAGCTGTTTCTTTCTGAGATTGTTCCCAATGAAGGATCATATCCTGGTTATATTTATATTATATAATCTACCCGTTCCTTTGCTTCAATTGATTAGATAAAATTCAGCTACTAGACCCAGCTGGAGCCATCAAATTACCTTCCTCAGCAATTTAGAATTGGAAAACCATACCATTCAGTCTCCATTAGTACCTATAACTAGGAACTGCTATAAAGTTTGGTTTGAGGGGCGCCTGGGTGGCTCAGTCGTTAAGTATCTCTGCCTTCGGCTCAGGTCATGATCCCAGGGTCCTGGGATCGAGCCCCGCATCAGGCTCCCTGCTCCACGGGAAGCCTGCTTCTCCCTCTCCCACTCCCCCTGCTTGTGTTCCCTCTCTTACTGTGTCTCTCTCTGTCAAATAAATAAATAAAATCTTTAAAAAAAAAAAGTTTGGTTTGAGCAGCCACTTTTGGATACATTCATGAAGTAGATGATGGAGTGTTACATATGTAACATATTCAAAATGTGCTACATCTTTATTGTCTGGTATGATAGCTGTTATCCACATGTGGCTCTTGATTATTTGAAATGTGACTAGTGTAACGGAGGAATTGAATATCTAATTACATTTCATTTTAATTAATTCAAATTGAAATAAATAACCACAGACTATTGTACTGAACAGTGTGGCTATAGACAGAAAAGCGTGAAGCTTGTGTTCAGAGAAAAGAGAAATGAAAGAGTCTGTGGCACTGGAGAAATGGAGAGAATAGTGGACAATCTCTGAGAGCTTTTGAGCTTCATGGTTTTTTTGTTCCAGTTCCTGATGAGGCTAGGCTGTATATTTCCTGCTCTGAATTTAGTGATACCAAATGCTGGCATTATAAATAATATCCCAGGTCTTTTCTCAGGTTATTTTTCTACTCCTGTTTTCTACTTGACTCAAATTATGAAACATACATTTTCCTAGAAGATTATTTATTTAATTGGGAATTTAACAATTGTAAGAAATCACTATTTTCTTAAAAAACATTCTCTTCATATGTGATGGTATACCTTTGTTTTCTTGGTAAGAATTAGTGTGAATTCCTTAATTATTTTTTCTGTTTGTTAGCTAAATGATTTCTGCTTTTTTGTTTGTTTGTTTTTTGCTGCCTGCTTTTTATTTATTGTAATTTGAACAATGTCTTAATACCATATAAAGAAATAATTCTTATAAACATCAGGCCAGGTATTTTCTATCAGAAAAATTCTACCTAAATTAAAAACAAAAACAAAATATTTCAAACTTACTTAAACTCTTTCAGGAAAAATAGAAATCTAATCAAATCACAATTCATATTTACATCATAATACTTATCCTTGATATCAAAACTAGAAAAAAATATGAGAAAAAAACTGTAGGCCAATCTCATTCCTAAATACATAAAATCTTAAGCAAAATATTAGCAGATCTCAGTAAAGTATAAAGAATATATCATGATATAATTGGATTAATCTCAGATGAACAATTCAAGATTTATTGAAAACATTTTTTTAGATGTTAAATAATTAGAAATATATACCAAAACCACAGAGAAGAGTGTTTTACAGGACAACACTGTCAATAGTCCAAAAATTGATGGAAAGATACAATGTAATGATGAGAAACCTCCAAAAATCCTCACAGCAGTGGATAAAATTTGATTACTTTATCAAAAATTTCTGGGTCAGCAGAAGGCCAATTAAAGCAAAGATACTCTTGAAATAGACTAATAAGCTTATAGGACATATTCTATCAACTGTCAAGAATTACTATAAAGCAATGTTATTTAGGCCCCCATAATACTGGTGTTAGAATAGTTGAATTAGCTGTAGGAACAGATTAAGAACCCAGATGTAGTCCCATGCACATATAAAAACTGTAATTCTGAGATATGTGGATAAGTATGATAAAGTTTATACATATACATATATATACACACATTTTATCTATAAAAGAGTGTTAAGTAGATCCTTTAAATATAAGTAATAAGACAAACATAATAAAATTTATGTAAAGGCAAATGACTTAATGTGATTATCTCATATTAACTGAGATTCAGATTTAACATTTACGAAAGCATGATATATTAGTTTCCTGTGGCTTTTGTAACACATTACCACAACCTTAGTGGCTTAAGCCAACAGAAATTTATTCTCACAATTCTCCAGGCTAGATGCCCTAGATCTGTCAGGGCCTCACACTCTCTGCGGGGATAGAGGAGAATCCAATCTTGGCCTCTTCCAGCTTCTGGTTGGTGCAGTATTCTTGGGTCTTTCTTGGCATTTGGCTGCATCACTCCAGTCTCTGCGTTGGTCTTCATACTGCCTTCTGCCCCTCTTCTTTCTATCTCCAGTCTCCCTCTGCCTATTAAAAGGACATTTGTCACTGTATTTGGCGCCCACCCTGATAATCCATGATTATGTCTTCATTTCAAAATCCTTAATCACATCCACAAAGACCCTTTTTCTAAATAAGATGAACAATCACAGATTCCAGGGATTTGTTTGCATATCTTTTGTGGGGACCTTCTTCATCTGATCACAAATAATTATGATATTCAATGATTATTATTTGATTATTAAATCAAGTTAACAAATTGAGACTAAGGCTTTTACAATTCATTAGAATACATTCCTTAAATGTACTATATAAGTTAGGCAATTTTCATAAATTTCTAACTGAAGGTGTGAAGGTCCACACTACTCTGAAATCCTGCACACCCATTTCATAAATCACAGAGCTTAAAAGTATCTCCAGAGGTCAGTTCCTGTCTTCCCTTGCCTCTAGGCACAGCTACATTTAAACTAACACAGGAGGAGAGGTGTCTGCTCTGTTCTTAAAGATCTCCAGCAAAAGAGATTATATATCCTCTTCCAGCAACACGTTTTGGCATTTCAAGCATTGAATATTTAAAATCTAACTTTTACATTCCAGAGGTATGGGAAATAGTAAAACTTTTACAACTTGCACATTTACTAAGAAGTTCCAACAGTTGTTGCAGGAGAGGGTAAATATGAGGCAAATAAGAAAAACTAGAACAATGAACAGACTTCATTTTTATATTACTGCTGATATTATGAAACTCAAATGCAGTTTGACATAGGGATAAATTTTTATTTTGCTTTTTCTAGCCTTTTGAGAGAAAAAAATAAGTTTTCTCTTAACCTCCCCCCCCAAAAAATTTTTTTTAGCCTGGATTGCAAATATGTGAAGAAAGGCTTTCAAGTTCATTTCACTCCCAAAAACTTTTCTCTCTAATACCAAGTCACACTGAGACAGGGAAGAAAGCATAACACCAGGGTAAGGGAGAGGCAGGAATCAAAAGTAAATATGGAAATGAAGACTAAATACAAAATAATCTGGTTGTTCTAACTCTTAAACAGAAAGTTTGACTATTTCTCTTGATAAGATATAAAATGGACATACATACGTTCCAAATCTCTGTTATTTTACAAAAGAGATTTAATACAGATGGAAGTAGCAAAGTAAGCTTTGCTCATGAAATATTTTATCTCCTTTACATTTTCAGATACAGTTTTCTAGACAGCATTTCCACTGATACATGGTTCAAACAGCATTCCACGTTTTACAGATGCAAGGAGAGCATCTGATTCATTGTCCTTGGAAATCAGTAATTTGGCAAGTAACTGCATTGCTATGTCATTCTAGAGATTATGCAGGATGTGGTGTGGGTATTCTATGCTCAGATAAAAAAATGAAAAAGTGATGGTCTAGGTGGATCTGGGCCACCACCTAAGTGTGTTATAAATAAAAAACAGCTCTTGTGCATTTCCATAGTATTGAGATTCCAAAACCTACTGTGTAAATAAGAGTAATACAGTCTACTTCTCTGTAAAGCAGGGAGCTAAGGGTTGATTCTTAAAAGTTTCCCGGAGGGGCACCTGGGTGGTTCAGTTGGGTCCTGAGAGCAAGCCCCACATCAGGCTCTGTGCTCAGCATGGAATCTGCTGGAGATTCTCTCTCTCTCCCTCTGCCCCTCCCCCCTACTCACTCTCCCTCTCTCTAAAAATAAAAACAAATAAAATCTTAAAAAAAAACCGTTTCTCTGAGACTTTCTTTTGGGAAAGAATTGCTTTAATCCCAAGTGGTTCTTGATTATTACTATAAATTGTCTAGTGTTTTATATATATATCTTGCTTATAATCACTGTATTTAATGCAACAACTCTAGATTTTTTTTTTTAATGATAGTAATTTGGCAGTGTGCCTAATCTTTGGTGATACTGCACAATCACTGTACTTTAAAGAATGGTTTATAGGTGACATGCATAATATCCCCCAGGAATTGGTTAGCATCTGATTTAGGATTTAGTCAAATGTAAGATTAAATTCTGAGATAATAAATTACCATGTGGAAAAATGATGTCAAACAAAGGGACTGCTGCAATCTAGCAGCTGCTAGAAAAGACTGATCTGCAGGAAAAGGAATCAGGAATAGATAGAGCATTTTAAAATGTGGGCATTCTGGTAAAGGTCACATTGTATTTTGATCTCCTTGAAAGTGTTTCAAGATGAAGAATAATATCTCAAGAGGGTTGAGTGGTATGTGATTCTTAGGAAACAATTTCTTCCCTGATACACAATTGTTAGATGATTACAAGTGTTTCTTTCTTCAACTTTGAATTTATAAGAGCAACTGACAATTCATTCTTTGTGAGGGGTTTTGTCTTTTCTACTTATCTCTAGGGATTTCATGAACTTATATTTGCCAGAACTGGGAAATTTTCTCCAATCAGGTAGTGGTGAATAATGTCTTATTGATTAGTATGGATGTGGAGGGATAAGAAAGGAGTGAGGAGGGTAACAAACTGAACAATGGAATAGCTTTTTTCATGATAATAATCTTAGGAAAATTGTACATTTCTACATTAATGTTACAGATTAAAATGTTTTGGATTGCCAACATGAAGGAAGTGCAGTCAACTCTTCAGTTGCAAAGTCTTTGCTTTAAAAGTTCTTCTATAAATTGTTAGTTTAGGATGATAAAGGAGTACTTTAAATTATGGCAAAATTTCTAGCAACATAGAAAAACTTATTTTAAGTGGAGGAAAATTGTTATTATTTAATAAAGTCTCTGAATACAGAATGTAGTCAGGACAAATCTTTAGCCATAGTTCATTGTTTAACATCTTTCTTTTTTAATTCTTCATCTTGAGAATCCAAAGGATTGGTCAGCCTGTACCTCTTTTATTTTCCTTGTTATGTTTGACTAGGGATATTTTCTTGAGTCAGGTGTGTAGATAGAAGTAAAATAGAAAACACAGTCAAGGAGACTTAAACATTTACTTTGAGGGGAGCCTGGGTGGCTTAGTCAGTTAAGCATCCAACTCTTGATTTTGGCTCAGATCATGATCTCAGGGTCCTGAGGTCAAGCCCCCAGTTGGCCTCTGTGCTGGGTATGGAGCTTGCTTAAGATTCTCTCTCTCCCTCTCCCTCTGCCCCTCCCCCCCTCATGTGCACTCTATCTTGAAAAAAAGAAAGAGGAAGGAAAGAAAAAGAAAGAAAGAAGAAAAAAGAAGAAAAAAGGAAGGAAGGAAGGAAGGAAGGAAGGAAGGAAGGAAGAAAGAAAGAAAGAAAGAAAGAAAGAAAGAAAAGAAAAGAAAAGAAAAGAAAGAAAGAAAGAAAGAAAGAAAGAAAGAAAGAAAGAAAGAAAGAAAGAAAAGAAAGAAACTTACATTGAGGAGCTGTATTGGGGAGGAATGACCATGAGTGACTGGGAAGGTTTTCCTGTCTGTCTTCCCTTTATTTCCTTTCCAACACCACTGCTGTGCACTGGACAACACAACTTCAGGCCATTTTTTAAACGTTGTTTTGCAAATAGGGGTATCTGTATTAGCAGAAAAAAAGGAAAATTAAAAGAAAATCCCAAACGGTGTTTATGGGGAATAAGCAAAATGCTTGAAGATGTAGATCTTAGCTTAACTAGACACACCACTTAGGAAGTCATGCCTCAGAGCCATTTACATGCAAGGACTATTTGCTTGGAGCAAAACTCCACAAACATAGCTAAAC
Organism: Mirounga leonina; assembly: GCF_011800145.1. Lineage (NCBI taxonomy): Eukaryota > Metazoa > Chordata > Mammalia > Carnivora > Phocidae > Mirounga > Mirounga leonina. The sequence continues at coordinate 58,594,238 of NW_023270415.1, read as the reverse complement.
AGTTCAGGGTCTTGAATGCTAAGTTTTTGGCCCAAAATAAATTACTCTGTGTACGAGATGTTACTATGTAGAGTGATAATAAATTACATGAATATGTGAAGTTTTTATTATTACATAGATTGTGATTTCTTTTCTTTTTTTTTTTAAGATTTATTTATTTATTTGAGAGCGCGAGAATGAGAGAGAGTACGAGAGAGGGGAGGGTCAGAGGGAGAAGCAGGCTCCTCGCTGAGCAGGGAGCCCGATGCGGGACTCGATCCCGGGACTCAAGGATCATGACCTGAGCCGAAGGCAGTTGCTTAACCGACTGAGCCACCCAGGCGCCCTGTGATTTCTTTTTAAAATGAATGGAGCCCTTGTTTGGAGTCACTGTTACAGACCATTAGAGAACATTATACTATAATGGCATTTAAATGCAGGTAATACTGGATAAAATATCTGTCATTGGGGCGCCTGGGTGGCTCAGTCGTTAAGCATCTGCCTTCCGCTCAGGTCATGATCCCGGGGTCCTGGGATCGAGCCCCATATCGGGCTCCCTGCTCCGCGGGAAGCGTGCTTCTCCCTCTCCCACTCCTCCTGCTTGTGTTCCCTCTCTTGCTGTGTCTCTCTCTGTCAAATAAATAAATAAAATCTTTAAAAAAAAATCTGTCATTACTGGGAGAATAGAAGTGCTTCACATGTTTGGATCCGTAATTAGGAGCCAGGAATGATTTATATAAAGAATGAGTTCCTTAACTCAGAGGAAAAACTGATTGTACAGGAAGAATGTTTTTCACCTAGGGCAATTTCACAGACTGATTAAAATGGCAAATGGTAGAAGTATTAGAAGGAAATATTTAAGGAACCAAACTACCTCTATTATATTCAGTCTTGGTCCCAGGACTCAAATATACACATTATTGAACACATACCGATCTCATCTGGACAGCTCAAATGTCTCTGTACAGGTTCCAGATTGTTATGTTTTGCAGTCATGGTAATTTACATGTTGAAATTATTTTCACTTTGGTGTATTATTTTATTAAGGTTTGTCTTAGGAAATAGGACTCACCCAAAAATGGAGGAGGCAACATGACAGATACGGCAATCACTTTGGTCCCTTCATTCCTAGATTAGAGGTTAGGATTCAGCTAATTGCCTTTTCCTACAACCGATGGAATAGCAGGTATAAAATTCTTATGACATACATTAATTTAAGGTTTAAGATTTCATTTTAATGCCTCTTCTACTTGATCACTTTCTGGAGAACTGAGGATGTGGGGATGAATCCAGGACTATAGGGTTGAGTTAGTAGATAGTATTCTAGGGGGCAAAGGAATTAGATTTATTCATGGAGAAAATATTTAAATACATATGCAATGCTTACAAAAAGGCATAGTAAATGAAATGTTAGTCTGTTCTCCCAGACCCAAGGAAGAAACTATTTGTTTGAATGGATCTTTGCTTACCTCTTTTGATCAGCAAGAATGAGGTGTGGGCATGAAGAGAAGGCCTATGTTGAACGTAGGCCTATGTCAGATGAATAAAAAGGTATTTTCAAGCTGATATGGGAGTAAATGAATTAGCTCAACATGTCTAGAGTTTTTGCATTGGAGATGGGCTGAAGACTTACAAATATATTGAGGAATCATATGTAGCATTATCTCTCTGCATTTTTTTCTTATTAAGCAACGGAGGCAGTAAATGCCTGAAAAAGATCTAATATTCTCACAACTGAAGGAAACAAACAAAAAAGAAAGAACTTTGTACATGACATATGATGAGAATACCTCCAGTCACAAGGTTGAAATAATGCTAAGTCATGAAGCTCCTGACAGTTTTCCTACTTAGACACTGCATTGTGCTAAGTGCTGAGGAAAAGTTCACCTTGCAGAGGGAAAAGAAATAGCACACAAGATAGCAGATTCATCATGGCCAGTTCCACTAATTAAATTCACATCAAAATGTAAAAGTGAATCCCAAGCAAATTCATAGTATTCTGAAATATTTTATCTTATTCGGGGAAATCAATCAATTTGAAGGTAAGTAGACAGTGCCACTGAAGTAAGAAGGTTGCAAATTCTTTTTAAAATACCTAACTACAATTTACATGAACAGTTCTCCAAAAATATTTAAAATTTTGTTTTCTGGATTTAACATTTAATGGTTCATCCTGAAGAAAATGCCTAGATGCTTCACCAGGAAAAATAAGGGACAGATATCAATAAAGAAAATGTGTTTTCATCTTTGAGATACTTTGGGATATTTTAGTCATGTCTAAAAAATCTTTTGCCAGTCTTTTTTTTTTTTTTTTTTGCTCTAAAAAGTAAAGTAAGGATGCAGAATAATAATTCAGTAAGATCTAAGTTGGTTATAAAATTATATAGTATGGGATGCTAAGACCAGATCATTCAAATGGAAAAAAAAATCAGAGAGTTTCTTAGCAGGATCCAGAGTGGCCATACAAGTTACAATGAAGAAATCATAGCCCTTTGGAATGCAGAAGAAATATGTCAACAATAGAAGAGCAAACTGGTGGAATAACCTGGCAAAAATGGTATTTGACATTACCATCACAAAGCCTAATAAGGACTTGCATGATTAAAGCAATAACCATTTATTCTCTAGTGGCATGTTAAAGGTGATACTGCATTATAGGAAAATTGATAAATTTTAGAGATGCAATATTTGTAAGGGAAATAAATTTATAAATGTATTTTTTTGTTTTAGTTAAAAATGTTTTTTAGAAAGTAATACTGCCCCAAATTCATTGCACTTCAGATCTTATCATTTTTAAAAAATACCTACTCTGGAGTTCCACCACTGGCCTAATGACTCAGAGTTTTCCTGGGTGAAAGTCTCATTTTAAAAGTCTGTGATTTAAAACCAAACAATGAGCAAACAAATAAATAAACAATAAAAGAACCCTCTAAGGACCACTGTTCTTAAGCTTCATTTCTTCTGTAGTTCTTTCTCTGTGTTCTCTTAAGTTTTATGTCTGTATATAGTTAGATTACCATAGTTTCTTGAAATGTCTTGTTCTGCATCTGATAAATTTGCTTTCACAATACTAGAAACTTAATATCATCTCAGAAAGTATAGTGCTGCTATCCAAGCCAAAAAAACCCTCCCAGAAAACAAAACAAACAAATAAAAAACCTAAAGGATAATTTGGTGTTGGAGACACTTTGTTTCAATGTATCTTGTATTTGTGACAAAGGATCAAGAGTGTAGTTGCCATAGAAAGTGGTTTGGAAATATTTCACACCCTTCAGGAATGTATTGTTTCAATTAATGTATTCATTTATTTATTCTACAAGATACATTGATCTTCTGAATGATGACAGGTGCTGTGGTATGTGTCGGGAATAGGGTAATGGACACTCCCTTCTCTTGCAGAGTTTTCAATGTAGCTCAGTGGTGGGAGTATCTTGTATGGAGATATGTTAAGATTTCTTTACAGATCTTAAGAATGCCAGGGTGTTGGGTTTGTTTTGTTTTGTTTTGTTTTGTTTTTCGCTTTTTGTTTTCCTAAACTGGAGGCTTCTTGAAGGAGCAATATGTAGCCAGCAGTGTCTATAAGGTATATTAGTTATAAGGTCTGGCTGACAGCAAAAGCAGATCACACCAATGTTTGCTGCTTTGTGTCACAGTTAGCAAAATTCGGATTCCAGAGCAAGAAGACAACTCTCACAACTTCGGGCCAGTGTTACTTATTTAGGCAGTATTTTCTAGCAGTTACGATATTATGCAGCTTCCAGTGTAAGCATATACATACTATAGAGTGTGCAGTAGGTATATAATCTCTTCTGTATATGGTTTGCTTTTTCTTTTTCTGCACCTGGCTGTTCTTTTGTTTGTTTGTTTTACTTTCTTCATGATCAATTCAGTGGACTGCATGTGATAAATTAGCTTTGGAGATTTGCTCTGATGGAAGACTGCAACATCAAGACCACAGGATATGGTATTTCTGCAATGGAATATTACTCAACATTAAAAAAAAAATGAAATCCTGTCATTTGCAATAACATGGATGGACCTACAGGGTTTAATACTAAGTGAAATAAGTCAGCCAAGAGAGACAAATACTATATGATTTCACTCATATGTGGAATTGAAGAAACAAAACAAACGAACAAAAGAAAAAAAAAAGAGACAAACAAAAAAACCCCAAACAGACTCAAATACAAAGAACAAACTTGTGCTTGCCAGAGGGGAGGTCAGTGAGGGGGAATGGATGAACTAGAGAAAGGGAAGTGAGAGGACATTAATCTTGAGGAACACTGAGAAATGTATAGAATTGTTGAATCACTATATCATACACCTGAACCTAACATAACACTTGAATATACTATATACTCTAAACTGTCCCGGGGTCTGGAGCTGACTTACACAGAAGTTCTATTGCAGAAGATATTTGGGCTTCCTTTGGATAGAACAACATGGCTTGGTGTTGGTTTAGGTTGCTGTTTCAAACTTGGACTTTTTGGCAATAACCTGACTTCGCCTCTGGGAAGGGTGAGATGCGGTGATGTGCACGTAAGCTACACTGTGGACTACCTCCTACCATGGTTTTGGCCCCTGTGTTCTTTTCTTTCTTTTTTTTTTTAAGATTTTGAATTATACTTGAATAATAGATTATACTTGAATAATGAAGAAAGCTATTATACTTGAATAATAATAAAAAGCTATTTAAGACACTACAACATTAGATTGAAATATCTGTCTGTAGTGGTGATGTTAGGGCCACTGGAGAAATATAATCAAGGAGGTGACAGGATCAGATTGGGTTGGAGAATCAGTTTGGCAGCAATATAAAAAACTGGAGTAGAGAAGTAGGAAACTAAACTCAGGCAGATCACCTAGTCTCCTTTTGATTGTCCAGGTGAGAAATAATGAAAATTTGTGGAGTTGGAGAGAAGGTTATCCAGAATATATTTATAAGGCAGATTTAACAGTTGTTAGGAAATAAAAGTATGGGGTAGGTGAAGTTTTACAGAGAGAAATTGTTAATATCAAGGAGGGTTTCAATTGTTTTCCTCTTCAGTAAATAGGCAGGTGGAGAAGCCACTCAATGGGTAGAAGGGAAAGAGCTAGTCTTGGGGAGAAACTGTCAAAGTCAATGATGAGTTTGCAAAGTCTCTGACTTTATATGGCAACAATAGGATATCTTCAGTAAGCAGTTAATTAAAATGAATCTCTGTCTCAGAAGATAAGTCCGAGTAAGACATGCACATTTGGGAATTGCCAGTGCACAGTAGAAATTAAAATCATAGGTGCAGCGGAAGGCAATAGGGAAAATTATGTATGCTAAAAATAAACAAAGGCAAGGACAGTACCTTGGAGAATGAGAATGAACAAAGAGGAACCTGTGAGAAGTAATTGTCAGGGATGGAAGCAGAAAACAAGAAAACCAGAAGAAAGAGAAACTTGAGGTCCTAACAAAAAGGATTTTTACCTCACACATTTATATGTAATCTCTATGCAAGGATCCCTAAGCAGAAGATGTACTTTGAAGTAACAATCAGATCAGAGGGTACAACTGATAATTTTGCAGTTAATTTGTTATGACAATGTGATTTCTACTGGAGATCTTAAAAAGACATAGGCAATCTCTTAAGAAAAAAGACCAGAAAAAAAAAGTAGGAGAGACAGGTTTTCCCCCCATTTCTCATTCCTTCTTTTCTTGCTCCACGAGCATCTGCTTCACTCTTCTGACTCTGATTTGTTTGACTTCCAATTCCCTTAGTGATAAATTGCAACTGGCAGCTCTAGAGTTAATAGCTTTTTTTGTTTAAGGGCATCAAACCGATTGAGAAAAGTTTGTCCAGATATAACAATGGATGGGCTCACTAATTCACCTGATGGCAGGTGCCTGCCAAAACCTCATCAAAAATGCCAAAGGGAGGTCATCCTTGTGGATGAACACAGATACTCATTCCAAACAGGCCTCCCAATAGAACTGAATTGCAAAGCAATATTCTTGGAGAACTTGAGTGCCTGGGCAGACAAGACTATAGATGACCATGATCTTAAAGTAGTGAAAGGATAATAGGCAATGCAATGTTTTAAGACGCAATTACTTTTTTTTTTTTAAAGATTTTATTTATTTATTTGACTGAGAGAGACGCAGCAAGAGAAGGAACACATGCAGGGGGAGTGGGAGAGGGAGAAGCAGGCTTCCTGAGGAGCAGGGAGACCGACGCGGGGCTCGATCCCAGGACCCTGGGATCATGACCTGAGCCGAAGGCAGATGCTTAACGACTGAGCCACCCAGGTGCCCCGTGACACAACTACTTTTAATCACCAATCTGTTTTGTTCTTTATATCTCAGTACTGCTCTCAGTAACCTTAGAAGATTTATATAATGGTGCAACACGAAAACTAGCTCTGCAAAAGAATGTGATTTGCGATAAATGTGAAGGCCGAGGTGGTAAGAAAGGAGCAGTCGAATGTTGTCCCAATTGCCGAGGTACTGGAATGCAAATAAGAATTCATCAGATAGGACCTGGAATGGTTCAGCAAATTCAGTCTGTGTGCATGGAGTGCCAGGGCCATGGGGAACGGATCAGTCCCAAAGATAGATGTAAAAGCTGCAATGGGAGGAAGATAGTTCAAGAGAAGAAGATTTGAAGGGATTGAAGAGGATTTGAAGACTGAGTATGGAGAGATAAGATGACTTTGTCATCCAAATATATCTGAATTTTGAGTTTTAGGTAAGAAATAGGAACAATGTAGATAGCAAGGGATTTTGGAATTTATGCAAATTTAACCAGGTAGCATTTGGATAGCAAGGGATTCCTATATATAAATATTGACACTAACATGGAAACCAGCACAAATCTATGTCCTTTGAAAAAATAATCTGTCATGGGATATTTTCAAACTTATTGGTCTCAGGATCCAATTAGAACCTCAAAATTATTGCTTAGCATATAACAGAAGTGTTTTATAGGTGCTATTAGAAGTGTTTTATAGGTGCTATTTCATCACATAGCATTTTGAAAAGACATATACAGAGTGGTGGAGCTTTAATACAATTAATTTTTACTGCTTTGAAGAGCTCTTTTTGTTTTGTTTTGTTTTTGGTACTCTCTACTTATATTAACCATATTAAATATTAAAACAATAATTTTAAATATATTTCTTAATTCATTTAAAGTGACACAATAAACCTATGATATGGTGACATAAATAATATTTTTATAATACAACTATTTTGGAAAACAGAAACAAATAGTAAAGACACTGGAATCGTTTTGTATTTTTTTCAAATTTCTTTACTGTTTAGCTTTTAGAAGATATCTGGCTTGTCATAGCTCTGTCTACATTCAATATGTGACTCTATGTTGTGTTGGTTGAAGTTAATGAAGAAATATGTAGTTGAAAAAGACTTATATTGTTGGAAAAAGATTGACAGGGTACTTGAATATCATTGAAAAAGTGAGAAATATATCAATAGCCTTTTCAGATAAGTGTGAATATTTCTTATTTGATATCATACCAACAAGTTATAGTAGAGTCTCATGTATCATATCAAGGGAGTATTATAATAAATCCTGTGGTCTTTCTTGCACTCTCACTGCATCATTTACTCTGGGTTGATTTTGTTACATCATCACTGATCATTTGGAAAGCAAAGGTTCATTGTTATGCATATCTTCCAAATGTTGTCACATTTTACTATGGAATGTGGAAAATTACTTTTGTTGATACTACACATTTTACCAGAAAATAATTTAAGTATTAGCAAGTCTCAGAGTGGCAAACTCTTACACTTAAAAGATCAAATTCTATCATTAGCCATAAATTCTGTCAGTCGCTTTCCTTAAGATGACAGGCTTACTTTGTTTTTTGGGAGAAAAGTCTGCCAAATACCCCAGTCTGAATAACCATTGATTGCTGGTCATTCTTTCAAGTAAGAATGATTTACCATTACAAAAGAAGCAGCTAGTTCAGCTAGCAACTCCATTGCAGAGGTGCTTTTCCTCAAGACAACTCTTACATTTTAGTACATGACGGCAACACTTTATATGTACTTTCCATTTCATTACAAAAAATTTTAAAAAGCACATAGGCAGGGATAGAGATTTAGTATAATTAATGTTTTACTGCTTCATCAGGACATTCCTAAGTAACACGTGTTTTCATGTGAGTGTGTAGAAGTAAAAAATAAAAGGACTACTATAGTTTAGTAACATAATTTCAATTCATGCTTTTTCCTCACCAATTCATTTTCCACCATCAGTACAACCAATGGAAAAAAAGGCAATAACGTTTTAGTATTGTGATGAAAACAGTTTTGACCTTATGGATCCCTGAATGTATCTCAGAGACACACAGGAATCCACTGACTACACTATGAAAACCACTGAAATACAATCTCGACAAGATGAGAATATTAAACACAGACAGAAGGAACCAAAGAAACATGTGAATGTCTTTTGCTCTTTATAGCCGGAATAAAATAAAGAGATTCTATCTAGGTGAAAACTTATCTGAAGGCACAATAAGAGAAAACATGACTTCACTAGGTGCCTTTCAAGACTAAGATTGTTGTTTAAATGTAAAGGTAAAAGCTAATAGCTTTTTGAAAATGAAAATAAAACAGTTCAATGATAATATACTCTGTGTGTTCTTTATTCTATCATCTTGCTTTTATGACACTTAGTAATTCCAAATGTTTCCATGCTTCTCTGACTTCTCCATTCTTTGGAATGTACTGAGCATTCCTTACCTGGATGGTATTATGTACCATTCATTACTGTCAAAGATGCATGGAAAACCTATTTGTGTGTCTTAGCTACGGCTCCCTTATCATCTCTTCAATACTATCCTTCTCTCCAGTCCTGTCAAAATGTGTCAGCTGTTGATTCTTCTCAACTCTATTCCTTATATTGACCAAAATACTTAGTGACATTAACGTGTGTTCAGAGAGCTCACAATGACCACTAACATTAAGTAGAGTCTAGCTTTACAAAGCATTCGACTGCGTACTCAGCACACGCACACATATGTGCGTGTGTGTGGAGAGTAGTGCACTAGGTTTTCTGACCACGTTGTATCTGTTTTGCTGTTATTTGTATCTATAGTGCTTAGTTTACTTATAGAAGTAAGAAAGAAGATGTTTAGTGATTTTTTTGAACATCTGCTTTTTTTCTGGTTACCATATATAATTATTTGACATTTTATTTTATTTTATTTATTTTTTTTAAAGATTTTATTTATTTATTTGAGAGAGAGAGAATGAGAGAGAGAGAACACATGAGAGGGGATAGGGTCAGAGGACGAAGCAGACTCCCTGCCGAGCAGGGAGCCCGATGCGGGACTCGATCCAGGGACTCCAGGATCATGACCTGAGCTGAAGGCAGTCGCTTAACCAACTGAGCCACCCAGGCGCCCAATTATTTGACATTTCAAGTAGCTACTTATATGAGTCCTGGTTTTGAGTACTCGGTTGCACACATACGTATATTCATACATTTACACGTATATGCACCGAGAGAGAAGAAAAGAGAGATTTAAAAAATTGGTTCACATGATTGTGGTGGTCGGCAAGTCTGAAATTTATTGGGCATATCAGGAGATCGGAAACGCTGCCAGCATTTGATACTGCGTTGTGGCAGCATTTCTTCTCTGGAAAAAAAAAAATCAGCTTTTTGCTTTTAAGGCCTTCAACTGATTGTTTGAGGCCCACCTGTGTTATTGAGGGTAATCTTAACTTAAAATTAACTGATTGCAAATGTTAATTAACCACATCCACAAAATTCTTTCACAGCCACACTTAGATTAGTGTTTAATTAAATAACCAATACTATTGCCTTTTCAAATTGACACATAAGACTAATCATTATATCATGAGTGGGATCCACGCTACCCAGGAGCTTCTCCTTCAGCTCTATTTCCTGATTGTTAGATGTACAATCCAAATTCACTTTTTTTCCCTTCAGTTTCACTTTTTAATCAAGGACTAAAACTGGACTTTATGATAATTGCACCTCAAAGGGAATAATAGGGAAAACTTTGGTTCCTGGATTGTTTGGATTATTTTGAGAAAGAGGGTTTGAGCTGTCAAAATTCTATCTCACATGAGGCTATGGAGACTACTCTAAAGATTAAATCATAAATTGTAGTCCTCACAGTACCTTGCACTGGACAGATACAGTTATAATGATCCCACCCCCGCCCCAGGGTATTGGCATAATTTCGCTGAACGACTGTTTTATTTTAGTAAATAGAGCCCAGCTGGAGACATTCCTGGATAGGAAGCATGAGGAGCCAAGCAAAATAGAACAGCAAAGAGCTTTATGTTGTGTTACTAATAATCATTTACTCTCTATCCTTTTTCACTCTTGTAGGAGTTCTCTGCCTAGTTTCTTTTTAGTCTTAATCCCTGAAAGCGTCCCATTTCCGGCTGACACGCTTTTCCTCCTCTGGGAAACAAAATACCTCTTAAAAATCTGTCTGGAAAACTCACGCTTGCTTTCCTGGCTAGCCTTGGCTTTGTTTTTTGTTCAGCTCTCTCCACTGACACTCAGACCTCATGAAGATCCCAACTGCTGTATGTAGAGCCACAAAGAGTTTAGGGTTTTTTTTTATTATTATTAGAAAGCGAATGATTTATGATGTACAATATTAAAACATTTTTTTTTTTGGTTACCAAGTAACAGAAAAAAATTAATGACCCAGTGCAAATTTCACATTAATTTGGACAAACCACTCAGAAGTCATAAATCAGTACTTTGAACACACTATATTATAGCGAAGTGTCTGGATGGCACTCCTAACAACATAAATGAAGTTATTCTAATTATATAAATTATTAAATCGTGCATACTAAATCGATTGTACCTGGAAAGATATTGAATTTTAATATAATAATATTGCTAAATTATGTTCTAAAAGTAGTAATTGTGGTTCAAGGCCATAAGATACTATAGTGTAAACCAATTGCAGTACAACCAGATAGTTTTTATAAAATAGAAAGTGGAGCGTGTTAGTAACACAAAATTTGCAATAACTTGGGGTTCTGTATTTTTAGGTTGAAAAGAATGTCATGATTTGATCTCTTCCAAATGTACTAAGGGACAAGGTTTTCTTTTTTCTTTTTTTTTCCTTCTATTTTCACCTTTTATTGGGAATACAAGGCAACTTACAGCTTCAGATCATTAAGTAAACAAATGTGGGGATACCTTACTGGCAACAATCATGACCTGAATTCTGTGAGTAAGTCGTTTTCCAGTTCAGGGGGTAGGGGAGAACCACATTACTCAGCCACCAGAGGGTTCTGGCTTCCACTCCGGCTAGAAGGAATGCCAGTCCTGGTCAACCATTCATGATCTTCACCACAGCAAACTGGAATCTCCAATTTTTCAGACTAATTGTAGGAAGAAAGAGTAGCTCTAGACTGACATATAAATTAATCTGGATGACTACTAAAGTGTCCTCCACTCCTAAGGTGGCAAAATCCTCAGAGCGACTGTCGGAGTCAGGAGCCTTTCACGTGTTATTATATAGTGCATAGTTATTATATAGTGCATAGAGGCTGGTAAGCGTTAGTCCTGCTGGACCACCTCGTGCAACCCCTCGACGACCACCTGGACATTGATACAACATGCCTGTCGTGGTTCTAGCTGCTACGTGTTAAGGTCATCTTCTGCACCTCGTGTTTTCTCAGTGATGCCACCAAATAGAGCAAAGCCGGAGAACCTAGAGTATTAGCCCAAAGTGCCCCTTGCCTAGTCAGCATGTTCAGCATCTCTACGCTTCTTGGTTTGGACCAGGACATGTACTGGGTTTCCTTCAATCCTAGCCGTAGACCGTTCATTGCTCCAAATGCAGCCCCCATCATACAACATCCACCGATGGCAAAGAAGGCCAGGTCAAATCTGGCCCGGGTTTTATTAGCTCCGTTGATGAGATACACTCATCTCTATCCTGAGCGAGATACCGTGGATCCACATTTAAATACGGAGACAGAGGGTTCCTACCAGTCCGCGGGACGCCGGCCAAATCCGCGGGCGAGACACCTGCCCCGACGGCTCCGGAAAAGCCGGCCAAGCCCCGGGTTGGTTTTGTTCCCGCTCCCCCCCCCCCCCCCCCCCCCCCCCCCCCCACCCCCCCCCCCCCCACCCCGCTCTCCGCGGTGTGGCAGCAAACTGCTGGTGCGCTCCTCACCGCCGCCTCCGGCCGGGTTCATCTGCTCCGCGGTTGCTCCCCAGAAGCAGTGGGGAGACCCGCGTGACCACTGCCTCTTCCACAGGGCGACCTTCCGGGAAGGAACAATGTTTTCTCAACTCACGCAGATAAGCACAAGGATTCTTTTCCTTGGTATGACGGTGGCCTTAACTGAAGAAGAATTAAGTTGTCAGCACAGATGTATTTAGATTTTCACCAGTAGAATGCACAAAAATCAGCCACAGTACGTGATATGAATGCGGACACCACAGCTCCACACAAGACATGCAGAATCAGAGTCTCTGTTCAAACACCAGATTCATATTTTTTCCCAGGGTGGCGCGTTGAGAAACAATGTGCCTAGATTTCACACCAATAATTATTTGCGGAGGTTTGTTAGTATCGCTTAATCTATGCCATCAAACAGTAGTTATTGCTAGTTTGCTTATAAACTAAATGTCATCGTTTTCATCACATTGTGTACAAATTTTAGGGGTGCCTAGGTATCTCTGTCCGTTTAGCCTCTGTCTTCAGCTCAGGTCATGATACCAGGGTCCTGGGATCCAGCCCTATGTGGGGCCTCCTGCTCAGCGGGGAGTCTGCTTCTCTCTTTGCCTCTGCCCCTTCCCCTTGCTTGTGTGAGCTCTCTCTCTCTCAAGTAAATAAGTAAAATCTTTAAAAATAAAATATTTTATGTCTCCTTCAATTGCATTCCATATTAAAACTACCTGAATATTTATCAAACCAATTTACATATACAAATTATTTTGTATTTTAAATAAATATAAACCGATAAGTATTAAAATAAATTAATATAAATTATATATGATCATTTAAAGCAATATTAGGGAAAATAAAACTAAGTGGACAGGTTGGGCATATTTACCCTTATTTTCACTGCTTCTTGCCTAAGTTTTATGTATTTTCCATTGTTGTTTATAACCTCATTATCCTGCATGAAAATCAGAAAGGATATCTACTGCTTTGGAATCTAGGAGTTCATATTAAAGAATTGCAAAAACTTCTTTATGATTTCTTTCCCCATTTTCAAGTTTGAAGGATCATTAATTACATACTTGGAATTATCAAATTAAGGAACAAATTTAGTTGTTTTAAAACGTAAAAATTACATTTTGTCTATATTTACTAACAATCTTTAAGTTACATTTTTTCAAGAAATATGCTAAATGTGTTGGATAAAGCCTCTTAACTGTTAACTATAGTTACAAGCTACAAGGAATGAATGCTCTGTGGACTTAAATTTCAGTAAGTAAAACAGTAAAGAACTTATAGAAAGAGCTTCTAAATTCAGTTCATTTCACTGTCTTAGAAGCAGATACTGAGACAAGGATTTGTATGTATATGATTTATTAAAGAAGTATTCTCAGGAGCAAATTCTAGAAATGAACAAAAGGAGGCAGGAAAAGGAAGGGGTAAAATCCAAGCAAGAACAAGATTTTGGACAAAGTCCTAGCCACTGATTAATCCCTCAGGAGAGCTCCAGAGTAAAATTTTGCTTCCACGGTTGTCCCAACTCATGGTGTGGAAGCCTGGCTTTCATTTTTCTGTACCAATCATTAGCTAATGACCCGGCATCTTTCTTTTACCAAAATGCATTCAAGATTCATTCATGTCCTTGCATGAGTAAATAATTATTCCTTTTTATTGCTGAGTATTATTCCAAGGTATGGATGTATCACTGTTTTTCCATTACCTTCTTTAAGTATTTCTTGGTTGTTTCCGGTTTTTGACAATTATAATTAAAGCAGTTAGGACCATTTGCATACAGGCTTTTTTGTGAACATAAAATTTCAGTTCATTTGAGTAAATACAAGGAATTTGGTGGCTGGGTCATATAATCACTGCATGTTTAATTTTATAATAACTTACTGTTTCCAAAATGGCTTTACCATTTTGCATTTCTGCCATTGATGAATGAGAATTTTTATTGCTCTGTATCTTCATCAGTAGGACATATTGTCACTTTTAAAATTTTTTTAATGATTTTATCTTTATGGTCTTAATTAGGATTTACCTACTGACATTTACCTAATATTGAGTATCTTTTCATATTTTTTTTTACTATCTCTATATTTTTGGTAAAAGATCTTTTAGATTTTTCATACTTTCTTTTTAAAATATATTATTTGTGTTCTTGCTGTTGAGTTTTAAGTGTTATTTTTTATATTTATTCTGGATAAAAAACTCTTTTATAGAATATATGAGTTGTAAATATTTTCTCCCAGTCTGTGCATTATCTTTTCATTTTCTTAACAGTAATTTTAAACAACAAAAGTCTTACATTTTTATAATGTAATGTTTGATCATTTTTTGTCTTTTATGGATCACATGTTTGATGTTGTATCTAAAATTCACTGCAAAATCTAACTTCATAGAGATTTTTCTTCCATGTTTTATTCTAAAAATTAAGAAATTCTACATTTTATATTTAGGTTTATGATCCTTTATGAGTTAATTTTTTGTATAAGGTATATGTTGAAGTTCTACCTTCTCAAGTGATTGTCCAATTTTTCTACCACCCTTTATGGTAAAGATAATTTTTTCTACATTGAATTGCCTTTACACCTCTGTCAAAATCAGCTGGCTATATTTGTATCAGTCAGTTGTGGACTTCAAAGTAGCACAAAGAATATTAAAATTATTTATAATTAGGAGTAAATATAAAACCTAGCTTTTCTTTTTTCTCCCACTATTTTTCAGCAAATTCATGTTGCTCATTGAATACATTGGCTTTGTTCATCCAGGTAACTGAGTTCTGTGGGACACCATTTCTAAGAATAATAAGTGCTATACACACATACATGAATTCCATGGTCAAGTAAAATCTTAAAACATCATGTTAAGCAAGCAGAAATAGTTCTCATTAAAGGGAAGTCTCATTAAATATGCAACTTGCAAGATTTCAACAATTTAAAGTAGATAAACAAGAAAGTAAAACAACAACCATAAAAACAAATATAAGAAAAAAGAAGACATAAATATTGTAGGTGATTCTGCCTACTGATCCTCTCCATTTATCCAAAATAAAATTGAGGTAGGAGATAGGAATTTGCTTTTGGCTGAACTGGTTTAAATTGCTACTCATTTTTCATGAGAGCATCTGGCCATGTTGCATATGAAACTAATGTTTAAAGATACACATTTTCAACACAATTTGGCTTCTAAATTCAAGCCAAACATTTCATGTGATCCTCTACCAAGAAAACAATGAAATAGAGTTAGACTATATATTTTCCTCCAACATGAGCTATAAATTTAGCCATGAATATTGTATCCTCTAGAAGATTTAGGGGACTTTTAAGGATCATTTTGAGTATTCTTATTTTTGCTTTTTAAAACTTAACTCCTAAAGAAGATGCTAATTGACATATCAGAAAATATACAAGAGAGGGAGTGAAAGCAATAATTCCAAATTTATTTGATGATGGAACACTATATTCTCAAAATATTTGTCATTAATTTTTCTCAGAATTAGTTCTATGTAGAACACAGGTTTTGAAATGTGCTATTAAACTATAATCTTCTTGCAGATGGGGTGTAGTCTTTTCCATTATTTTATCTCTAGTGCCTGGTAGAGTCCTTTTAACATATCTCATTATGTATTTCTTTACATAATGAATAAATAAATGCATTCATAGCCAGATAATTTTCAGCTCCAACTATAACAAAAAACAAATGATATGTCAATATGGGAGGATATTTGGAAATTCTTTATTTCAGGTTAAGGTTATTATTCCTTCTTGTATTATTTCAGTTTTAGATTTAATTGACTTTAGCCTATCATCTGAATTTATTTAGATATAAGAAAATAACTTATGCCTTTTTCTTTGATTAAAGAAAATTTATTTCTGTCTTTGTCTTCAGCTTTAATATTGACATTTAATACTCCCTAATTTTGTTCACTGTGGGGTATGACATTTTTTTTGCACATGACTACTGTCTTTTTTTCACTTATTCATTCCAACAGACATATTTATATTTCCCCTCAGAATAGTGTTTTAATTAAATCTGATGATTTCAAGTTACAAATAGTTGGAACGAATTTCTAAATTGTATTGGTTGCCAACACCAAAACTTCTTCTTCTGTTTCTTTCCATTGAATACCCATGAAAATATATAAATATTGATTTTATCTGCCCATTATGATATAGTCTCTGGCCACTTTACCATCTTGTACATACCATGTATTACTTAGGGGCAGTAATATTTTGAATATGAGCCTTGCCTTCTAAAATAGTAACAGTGTCTACACATCTACATCCCTTCTACATTTTCAATGGGTATTGAAAAAATAGCTGTGATATTTAACAGATTCTAGACATGAAAATTTGTTATCTAAGAAGTGAATATATATAGGTAACAGTAACTTAGCTTTGTCTCTCAAAGTTGGCAAATGAAAATCAACGTTTCCTAGTTCACTACTCTTAGATTTATCGGTCATTCTTTCATTTGTTTCTCTTAAGCAATTATTTGAATGAAACAGACTCTCTCCTATGAACAATTATATAGTAAGGAGAAAGACTTCAGTTAATAGTGCCCATATGATTTTTTTATTTTTTTGATGTAGTGTTCCATGATTCATTGTTTGCATATAACACCCAGTGCTCCATTCAATATGTGCCCTCTTTAATACCCATCACCAGGCTAACCCATCCCCCTACCCCCTCCCCTCTAGAACCCTCAACAGTCTCTCATGGTTCATCTACCCCTCCGATTCCCCCCCCTTCATTTTTCCCTTCCTACTATCTTCTTCTTCTTTATTTTATTTTTTTAACATATAATGTATTATTTGTTTCAGAGGTACAGGTCTGTGATTCATCAGTCTTACACAATTCAGTCTTACACAGTTCACATATGATATTTTATTGACAAATATTTATACTTAAAAGTATGCAACTGTGGTTTTCAGCTTGTATATCTCCCTGAATTAAAAGTTGGGATTGTTGACTAGTCCAAGGCTAATTATAGGAAGAAGGAAATTATGCGCCTTAGGGAAGTAATAATATGTGTATATTTTATTTGCTCTGTCATTTCTTTTAACAAAACTGCTCTTCTGTTCTGAAATCTAATGTCTTCCATCCACGCCGCTTCTACTAATTAAGCATCTCTCTTATTCCCTGTCTAATATCCGAAATCACGTAGCTATCAACCCTGTCTCCTAGGTGACAATTTCCCCTCACTTATGACTGATATAAAGCCTCCTATCTGTTCTCAGAGCTACAGGTCTTTCTCATGAGGACAGAGTAACCTACTGTTATTCAATTATCCTCCTGCATTTTCCCTATGTTACCTACTCTTGCTGGGACTTTTTGTATTGGGCAGCAGATAGTAGGGTAATATATCATGATAGTTAAAGCTTTCAATCAGCAATAGGACTGATTGGATTTAAATCCAGGATCTATCAGTTAAACATTGGATGATTTGGGGAGTTACTTTTTTAGCTTTAGTTTCCTCATCTGTACACCACCATCTCTTTAAAGTGGTAACCAAAATGGTATCTTCCCAATGGAGTTGTGAAGATTAATTTTTTATCACGTATAAAGTACTTTGGATGGCAACTGACACATAGTTAATAAATACTACTACTACTACTAATTCCTTTGAGTAGTCTCCTAGATGCTGCCTATTTGGGTAGATAAATCCCTAGTCATTCTTACTGTTTTATTCAATCAAAATGGTAGTTTGCCAACCTGATCATCCTCAGAGTACTTGGAGCTTGGTTGTTCCATCAAAGTTGGCATGCTCTAAGTTTTTCTTAAATTTAAAACTGAGTTTTTTGTTTCATGGATAGAAAGTTGGTGACAACTTTAAAAATACATATTCAATGTGTGTGTGTGTGTGTTTCTACAGATAACATAACTTTAATTAGATTTTCATTAATCAAAAACTTTTAGGACCATTGATGGAGAGACCTTAATTGAAGGCATTAAATAGTTCTCATTCCTGATTCCTGCCCACCCTATACTCTTAAGTTGACTCCATCTCATTTATTTTAACTGTACCATAATTAGAACTATTCTGAGATATGTTAGTATATGCACACACATTAATGAAAATCAAATACACTATCAGAAAATGTGAAATACACAATTTATATCAACAAAAATTAGAGAACAAAAATTAAATAATCAACTAATTGCTTGTCACAGCATATTCAATAATGTTACACTCTTCCACATGCCTCTCTAATTTTTTAAAAAAATAATCCCAGTATAGTTAACATACAGTGTTAATTTCAGGTGTACAATAAAGTGATTCAACAATTACCATATGATCCAGTATACATTACTCTGCTCATTGTAAGTGTGCTCTTAATCCCCTTCACCTATTTCATCCATCGCCATCCACCTTCCCTCTGGTAACCATCTGTTTGTTCTCTATAGTAAAGAGTCTGTTTTTTTGGTTTGTCTCTCTGCCTTTTTTCCCTTTGCTCATTTGTTGTTTCTTAAATTTCACATACGAGTAAAATCGTATGGTATTTGTCTTTCTCTGATTGACTTATTTCATTTGGCATTATAGATCCATCCATGTTGTCGTAAAAGGTAAGATTTCATTCTTTTTTATGATTGAATAATATTCCATTGTATATATATATATATATACCATCTTCTTTATCCATTCACCTATTGATGGACACTTAGGCTGCCTCCATACTTGGCTATTGTAAATAATGCTGCCATAAATATAGGGGGTATATATATCTTTTTGAATTAGTGTGTTCATATTCTTTGTGTAAACTTTCAGTAGTAGAATTGCTGAATCATATAGTAATTTAATTTTTAAGTTTTTGAGGAACCTCCATACTGTTTTCCATATTGGCTGCAGCCGTTCTCCTTTTTTTGATGTTATGTTATCAAGAGCAAGCAGAACAAAAGTTTGAAGAATTGACTTTATTACATGCACCTAAGAATGTCACAATAATAGCTGAAAATAAGCTTATGCTTTTACCTATTTTAATTTGAATCAGTTGAATGAAATTACACATTTTGGTGAAATAATTATTTATTTAACATTTCATTAATTAAAAATCTAAAAATTACATTTCTGAAATGAAAGAGAAGCATACTAATTGGAAGAAATTTCTGTGGATGAGTAGGTATTCTTTTATGGTAAATGATGTATTTCCAGAGATGATTCTACTTTTAGATGAATTCACTACTTAGAAATGGTAACTAATGCTACCTTGTGTTTGAAAAGAGTACTTCTTTCAACATACACATACACAATAAGTGCAGAATATAATTTTGCTGCAGGGGTCCTTCTGGGACCTTCAAAATATGAAATAGTCCCAAATAAAAATGTCATAAAGTTCAAACAATGTTTTATTTTTAAGGAAATAAGACTAA
Organism: Mirounga leonina; assembly: GCF_011800145.1. Lineage (NCBI taxonomy): Eukaryota > Metazoa > Chordata > Mammalia > Carnivora > Phocidae > Mirounga > Mirounga leonina. Next base: position 58,574,715 of record NW_023270415.1, on the reverse strand, counting down.
GTTAATGTGAGTGATATATAGGCATTACAAAATACAAAAGAGTGTAGGAGCAGATGACTATAGAGAGCCATGTTTACATAAACCCCTAGGCTCATCATGTCCAATCGCCTTGCTTTACGTGTCATGAACCTTAACCTGAAACTTGTTTAATATTGTCATTCAGAGAAAGATTATGTCTCATCGGAGTCTGTTGGCTTAAGAAGCTAAGAAGAAACAAGTTACAATGTTGGGTAGATAAGCTTGACCTTGTCATAAAGCATTTATTATTATAATGGACAGATGCTGCTGGGCGAGGTGGGCTTCACTTGGACTTGTTTCTTGGCTTAGTATCCCAGGTACTCATATCTTAAAAGAATGATGAGAAAGGAAGAAAGGCAATCATAAAATTTTTGCATGGGGTTAAAAATGGTGGTTTCCTCTACATGTCCGTAGTTATTAGAGAACAAGATATGCAGCCTTAGAACCACTTTGAAAGAACATCTGAAGAACAAATGGAGAGAGTAACTGATTGCTTTGCCGGAGGGCATTCTATCATAAGGGCTCCTCAAGATCAGAGTAGGATTAGCGGTGGTGTTCAACAGGAGATGGTGATACCTGCTAGAAAGCAAAGATAATTGGATAAAGATAGTTCCTGGTAGAAAATCACGAGAGGCGACAGGGAAAGGCAGAAGACAGAAGCAGCTTACAGAAGTAGGGTGGCAGTAACCTCAAGACAGTGCACTTCTCAGTGTGTGATGAGGGTATATAAATGGTATACAACAACAGGGGACCCAGAAGTGGGAGAAAAAAAAAACCAGAGTAGTACATCATCAGACTTTTTTATGAAGTCATATGAGAATTCTTTAGAAGCGTCTTCAAAATGAGAACTTTGCAGGAGTTTGAGGTCCAGCAATTGTAGAGATAAAATTCCAAAAGAGATATGGGTTATATACATATGACATAATAGAGCTTCAGAAAATATCATATTGCTTTAAAAAAGGTAGAAACACAGACCAGGTGTCTTGAGTCATTGGGGCCTTTTCCAATGGTTTGTATGTTTAAGATAATCTTCTGAGTTCTAGCAATGATGTTAAAATTCATAGTAAAATGACTTTTTCAGGTTGCTCATTAATTTGTTAAAAAGTTTCAATTTATAAAGTAAATTTAATGAGTATCAACAGAGGGATATTACCATTACAATAGGAAGCTTGCCACCTGCCTCTTCAAACCCTATCCCAATTTGTAAAAATGATAAAGAAGAGAAGTACAAATATTCAAAGTCAAAGCTGAGGATATTATTATATCATGATGCTGGGATGTGTTAAGGAACAACCTGGCAGGGTTAAGAGTTAGCTGAGAGTTTGTTTTCAACCATGTAAGAGAAGCTGAAGATTTTTGCATCCATTTGCGAAAGTCTTGGGATTTCTTCAAGACGTTTATTTTTTGAAGTCAGTTCTTTGGACTCCTCTTAAATCAATTTTTCTTTAAGCAGATTGGCTTCAAACTTGAGAGGCCAAACGAGAGGTGGAGGGGAGCCAGCAGGAAAAGGATGCCAGAGACCTAGGCTCATAGTTTGTGAAAAAGGAGCTGTTGCAGTTCACACATATACTATTTCGGGTGATCAGAAAGGGCTAACTGAGGAACTCTAATGCAGCTGTTGGTCTTGTCTGATTTGCATGTATCTTTCTTGAGTGTCTGGAATGGGAAATCTGTGGCAATAATGGATTCAGAGTTTTGATCTTGGTTATGCTTGTCATAGCTAGTAAATAATGAAGAGGTGACAATATGCCAAGCACTTTAATGTACATCCAAAGATTGACTCTGACCTGCCCTCGTACCAACCGACATGAAGCAGCCTGGATTAGTTTCTTTCTGCTTCCGTTGCAATACATATCTGAACATTTTAAAGATTAGCTAAGAAGACGTTCTGCAATACAATGAAATGAGAATACGAAGCGTTAATTTAGCCAGTCATTCTATGCAACAAAATACAAATAACATACTCTGGTCTATCAGTTGTCATCTGTTAATAGGGACTATTTATTGTTTTAACCCTTTCTGTCTCATTTTGAATGTTTTCTACCTCTTAGTATTTTGTCATAAAACTTTTCTTCATGCTAAATTGAAATATATGGTTTATAACTGGCTCCTTCGAAGAGGAAGAATGACATATACTTAATCTTACAAAATTATTTCCAAACTGGGTATATTCACAAGGGTGCATTAGGCTTTCTGTGTAACTCTGTCTTCAAGTTCCTGTGACTGAAAATCTCTGAGATTTCATTGCTTTGCCATTTTGTGCCCATTGTGGTAGGTTAGGCTCTCATTTTGGAAGAAGTAACAAGAAGGTGGTAACAACTTACAAGCTGCTTTATGTTTTTCTTCCAACATAATTACTACTGATCATATTGACTGAAATGTATTTCTCAGACTTTGTAAATTTTCTCTACGCCAGTTTGTCTTCCCATATTTCCTGTATCAATTATTAGTTTAACATCTCCTCCAAATCCCTGAGTTAAAATCTTTCTCATCTCTTTTGCTTCAAACTCTACCTTCAAGAAATCACAATACCTCATCAATTTCCATCCTCTTGATTTCAGGATTTCAGCAGTTTTTAGCTCGGGTACTGTAGGAAAAGTAATTTTTTAAACCATTATCCACGATTCTAGACTTTTTGCCCTCCTGCCCATTCATCACTTTGTTATCACATGATCTTGCTAAAGTTAGACCTGATCATATTATCTCCTACCCAACACTTTCTCAATACTCCATCCACAAACAAAAAACACAAAAGCCTGAATAATGCTATTGTACCACCTGTGGGACAAATCCAAGCTTCTTGAAAAGGCATTTAAAGCTCTCAACAGATTCTGATCATCTTTTCCATCCTGTGCATCACACTTAACTGATAGAGTTAAACTTCACCTGTTCACTTGAGCATACTTTGCCAGGTGTTCTCTGGCATTTTTTTTTTTTTTTTGTGAGAAAATATATACTTTAATATCCATTAAGTAGGCTTTAAAAACAAGAAGATTTTTAACAGAAAGAAACACGTGTTGGATTAGAACAGAGTTTTAATGTGACATATTTCTGAAGTGGTTTGCCAAAGGGTGAGATAAAAACAACACAAAAACAGGAGTTTGTTTATAGAACATAGTCTACTTTAAAATTAAATATGGGGGTATACAAAGAAATTTCATGAAAGGATAATGAGTATATGCATCTCTTCCTGATTTCAATAAATTGCAACTATCCACAAAGTACATTTTAGTTCCACTTAGAGAGATTGAACATTTTGCAATCCAAGCTATTCCTTGGATTTCAATAAACATTCTGGTTGTCCTTGGCGTCTTTCGCTTTGTGAATGAAGAACTTTGTTCTCGCTGGTCTGGGAATACTTTTTACTGGTGATGTTTTCCTTTGGCTGGGAAACAGATTAAGGGCCTCTCTTCCTGGCAGATCCTGCTTTCTATTGGATGTAACTATTAAACTTACTTAAAAGAATACTTTTATTTATCTGGCTGCTCAAATTCATCTTGTAGATGTCTATAAATTTGAAAATTAGAGGAAATAAAAAATAGAGTTTTTCAATGTACACCTGCAGTTGGATTACCTTAAATATACCCTCGAGAGAATAAGAAAAAAAAATAATGACGATATTTTAATGGTGAGACCGCACACAGGAGTAGTTTATAACTACAAAAGCTCTATTTTATCAAAGAAATATGTATGTAAACTTATTTTTAGTCATTAGCTTTTCTGGTTTTTCACTCTGAAATGCTTTCATCATCAGAAGAAACAAAGTCATGTGGTTTACCATAACTGTTTGCTGATTTTCCTTGAATGTATGGACTATCTTTCAACTAGAGCTGTTTGAAATAATTACGAGAAAAATGAAGCGTAGTTTTTTTCTAACCCTGAAGTGTTTTAAATTTGCCTGTTGAGAAGATCAGTTTTTCTGCCCCTGGAAAATAAATTTTTAGACACTATAAACTTTTTTATTGTGGTGGATATTTCCTGTTGTCCTGCTGGCAGCCAGGGCTTTGGAGACTGCCATACTTTGTAATGCTGATGAGCTGCAAAAGTTTGCCAAAGAAAAATGCAGTAGACCAAAATGGAACATCTTTGCACAAGAATTTTCTAAGGTTTTCTTAGACTCTATAACTGAAAAGACAGGTAACCTCTTGTGTAAACTAAGAAAAGGAAAATGCATCCCATCCCTACAAAACTTTGAAAGCACGGTGATAAAAATCTTTTAAAATATATGTCAAGTGCTATAGGAAAGGTTTGGAAGCTGTCTTTTCTGGCTTTATTTCCCATCTGTGCTTCGGTTTTAAAGCATCAATGTTTATTTTGTCTCTAACCCAAAAACGATTTATCAAATATGCATACAACCAATCACTATTAATTGGAAGCAAATTCAAAAGCACAATTGCAGGGTATTCTATTTTCCACAGGAATGATAACAGTATATCTCAAGTTTTTCGTCAAAAGACTTTTTGGGAAAGGCCAAGAAAAAGCTGCGTCTCTTTTTTTTTCTCCATAAATGACATAATGAAAAATTATTGGTAACACAGTAGTTCCTTTTGGTCTTTAAAACAACATAATTCATGGACAGATTATCAGACTGAGAGTTGTGGCTTCTATATTTTTATTTATGTGGCAAAATTTGTGTTTATTTTTAAACTGCTCTTTCTTTTCTTTTTTCCATTTGATATTCTTGATCAGGAGATGTTGAGGGGCGCCTGGGTGGTTCAGTTGGTTAAGCATCTTACTCTTGGTTTCAGCTCAGGTCATGATCTCATAGGTCTTGGGATCTAGCCCACGAGGGGCCCCTCCTCCCCGCCAGCCCCCATGTCAGTCAGGCTCATGCTCAGTGGGGAGTCAGCTTGAAGAGTCTCTCTCTCTGCCCCTCCCCGCCATGCATACTCCTTCCCTCTCTCTCTCTCTCTCTCAAATAAATAAATAAATCTTAAGAAAAGATGTTTTGCTGATATCATTGTCTAGTAACATAAAATATATATATATTAATTAGGCACATCCAATATTGTAATGCTTTCTGTGATCATATAATAATCAAGTTTCTTTCCTTCATAATATTGGATTTCTGCTAAAAATTACTTATTATCAGAAGTCTTTTTCTGAGGGGGGACATCAATCACCCCCTCCCTTAAGTAAAAAAAAAAAAAATTAGCAGTAATTTTGAACTTCTAAAGAAAAAAAAAAAGACTTCATCCCTATTTAAACCAAACTATATCTTACTTCCTGAATTTGTGTACTTTCACAGGAAATTGTTAGGGCAGGAACTCTGTCTTTTCTAATAGCTTGATTAAGCCAAGTACCTGTCATCACCTCACAAATAAATAAATGATAATAATGGCGGAAAAATGAAATATTAAAACCAAACATTTTCACTAATTCACTCGTCATTTTCCTAATATGTGGTATAATTTTAGTCAGGCTATTTATGACTAAAATAGCAAAGTCTTCATATGGGAGAAATTGCTTTTCTGTTTAGCATGTCCACTGCCCCCATTTATCATCCCTTCAATCTAGTGCCAAAAATGGCTTTCATAATTCTGGCTATAAACGGCTGACTGAGAATATCAAACCCTGCTCCACCCAACACATCACTAAAGAAAGAACTATATTTTGCAGTGTCTTATTACATTTTTAGTTTATGGGGGAATTAAGGCAGTTATAAACATTAGTTGAAAATGTTGGCAAGCAAAGTGGGGAGTGAGGAAAGGCAAAGGAGATGGAAGCATAAGGAGGTAGACATACTCTTAGCTAGGTTTTGGCATAACATATGGGAAAGCTAGTAAGTGCTTCTAGTATAAGAAATTGATATTCATTTGAGGGCCTGAATTATTCACTTTAGCTACCTTTGTTGCATATAAAGCCAAGTTAATTAACTCCATCTTTTGCTGAGCATTTGCAGCTTCTAGATGAATTGTCTGTTAGTGTTTGTGTTTCAGATAGATACTATTTTGATTCAGGTGGAATTCTCTCCTTCAAAATTTTAGGGGAATTCATCAATTGCAATTGCAATAGCCTTTGTCATTGAGAGTGCTGTCGATCTGATAAGAGTTACATGGTGTTAGGGATCTGATCAATGAGGTGTGAGGAAATTATTGTGCTACTCTACTCACAAATATCCACTCCCTAATCAACCTCCAAACCCAGAGGGTGCTGAACGCGTCCAGGTTGTTGTAAGTCACACAGTCTCCACAGCCATGTTTATGTATTATATTTAAGAAAATCTCCCTCTGGGATGCCTGGTTGTCTCAGTCAGTTAAGTGTCTGCCTTTGGTTCAGGTCATGATCCCAGGATCCTGGAATTGAGTCCCGCATCTGGCTCCTTGCTCAGCAGGGAGCCTGTTTTTCCCTCTGCCTGCAGCTCCCCCTGCTTGTGCTCTCTCTCTCTCTCTCAAATAAATAAATAAAATATTTAAAAAAAAAAAAAAGAAAAGAAAATCTCTCTCTGCTGCCTTCATTCTATCTCTTCCCTAAAGAAGGAAGAAGAATTGTTACGTGGGGCTGCATTTTCTGCTCTATTATTAATGTCCTTTTCTGATGCACAGACATGGGACCCCAGTGCCTATGTTTGTGCTAGGTGAGCCTGCTACTTTCAACATCTGCTTGACTTAAAAGTGGTTATCTCTTAGAAAATCAGAGTATGAGGCTGACAACTCTCAAACTTTAAACAATCAATCAGAGCATCTGTCACTCTAATAGCAAAGCCAAGAGATATAAACCTGTGCGGGTTGTCACATTTCCAATCACACAGAAAAAGTTGATCTGAGAAAATCAGGCAGAAAGAAGTGATGAAGGATGGAGAGAGCAGAGTGTTAGAAGTTCCAGTTAGCCCAGACACCCAACTAAGCAGTAAAGCAGTTATGGGACATTCCCTAGTCCTACCAGTATACTTTCCCTCATACCTGAACTACTTTACATTGGGTCTCACTTGTTTGAAATACAGTCTTGACTATTTCAACTTCCTTGACTTTATGTGACAAAGATATATCTCCCAGTTACATGAAAATATTAGTGCTTGTTTCTCAAATTGTATTCTTCTTTTTTTCCCTTAAATAAAGACCTCCTTCAAAACAAGAATCTACTTTGCTAGAATTTAGCTATCTAGATATTTCATATTCTCTATATGTGGATAAATATATAGAATCAATATTTTGCTTATGCACAATCAATAGTCCACCTCATGGCAATTCATCCTATCTCTTGGTCAGCAGAAATGCCTTAGTATGTAAAAATGAGGCCTCCCTGCTGGCTCTCTACTACCACATAAACGCTTCAATGAGAGTGCTTAATATCATGACTATATTTAAAATATTGAGAAATAGTGAAGAAAATAACAGACTCTTAAGTCTGAAGGCCTGGCTTTGTATGTCAACTGTGTACCCACATGACGCTTTGAGAAAGTCACTTAGCCCCTCTGGGAATGAACTTCCTCCTTCGTATGGGAGGGACAGAAATATGATGCATATGGATATATGGAGATATATAATATTCCATTTGTGTAAGAATTGTTTACAAAGAGAGGCCCACCTCTTCTGAGAAGCTGTCATGATAACACTGTATCAGGTTCAAGTACAAATGTTTGAGGCTAAGCCATCTTGCTTGGAGGCTTCAGAGAGGATACGGACAGTGCTGGTCTGAGGGGGAAGAGGGATGCTTTGATGTTGGAAATGGAGAGGAAGGGAGCTGAAGAGGACAAATATGGATAATAACACCTGGGACAGCCTGAAATGGAAGAAATGTGGACAAGTAAAATGTTGATAGGCAATTTTGGAGACAAAGGATAGAGATAATATTCTTCCTGAGAAATGCCACTACATAATGAGTATGATTGATTTTATTGTGTCCCAAAAAGATGCAATAAAAATGGCACCAAGCTGTGTCATTCCCCCACCCTACCATTTCTAAGGAGAGAAAAAAAATCCAAGTCAGGACATTTTTCTCTGGCATAAATGAGTTTTAATTAGATGTTATTATTGATGGCTCAACCCTGCAGGTCCGTACTTTCTTTATGGGTAGAAACAGGGTCATAGTTTGGGTCTCAAGATATTAATTGACTTAATGTTTCCTCAGAATCAGGGCCTTATCCCTCACTGGCTGGCTCACTATCAGTGGATATATAACTTCTTTTAGCTCGACTATTTTAAAGTGTCAGGAAATAAAAAAAATTAGGTCATATTTCAAATCTTAATACATTATTATTTCCTTTGATCCATTTTAATGGGAGAATTATAACAATTTGTTTCAAGAGAAGCATCAATGCTTTAGTTATTTTATATCAGCTCCATATTTCCATAATCTCAAACAAAACTTTAAGAAGTATTCTATGCACAAAATATGAGTTCCATGAATTTTTAACTTTTTTTTTGGTCATTACAATGTTCTGAATTATAGAAATCTTCCAGGTTTTGTTAGAGATAAAAATGTGGACCACTCATCCTCACTTGCTGGTTGTACTAGTAATTCTTAGATAAAGATAACATAACAAAACTAGTTCTTATCTAGACATGACAAGGGTAAATCCCTGGACTCTTTAACATTATAGACTACAAAAATATTTGAATCGATGTTTAACTTCTATTTCGTTGTCGATGCATTGTGATTAAGAGAATGGGCCATGGATCCAGTCTACCATGGCACAAAATCTGGGTTTTGTTCAAGTCACTTAAATTCTATGGGCCTTCGATTTCTCATCTGTAAAAGGAACTTATTTAATAGTATCTACTATTGTGATTGTTTGGAGCATTACTGAAATTACACTCATGGAGCAGTAGAACAGTGTCTGATACACAGCAACCGCTCTGTTAACATTGGCAATTATTTTTGCTACGGCTACCCCACTACTGAGATATTAAACAATGTTTAACAGATCACACAGATACCTCGTGTTCTGCCCGGGACTCCTAGAAAATTCTGCATGCTGACAGTTGATGAATCGAAAGCTACTCGAAGATTTGCTTAGGATGAGCTCAGGAATAAGAATATACTGAAATGAACAGGAAACAATCAAAACAGAAGCTACCAAAATAAGTTTTTAACTCTGATAAAGTTTGCTTTATAATGAAGAACTCTTGTTTCCTCTTACTCATCATTACTCTCTTCCTTTAAGATGGGATCAACTGTGTAATTTCAGTGATCATCTCCATGTGGGTGATGACACAGTCCTTTTCCTGCCCCTCTCTGAGCTCTGTCCCTCAAGCTCCTGGTCTCCATCAGCAACAGTGTCCCAGATACTGTCCCTCATATATCTAGTTGTCATCTGAAGCCTTTTTTTCCAACTCAACAGTTCCTTGCCACCAAAACTGCCTCCCACCATTGAATTCAGTGTCACCACCCACTATTCTCTTAGGAGATGTAAAGTATAGATCCATAATCGACTCATTCATAGCGATACCTATTCTTTGTATCCATCATGGGGAAGTCTTTCTTGAAAGAAGCCTTTTTCTGCTCACATTTCTTTACAATGCATTGCCCTGCCTCTACATAGCTTTGGAATTTATGGTTTGTGTCACAAAGTTGACACTACTATGCTATCTTTTCATCTGCATTTCAAATGCATATGAAATAGAAAAGTCCCTTCAGGACCAGAACTGTAAGTAGTATAAATATGTATGTATATGTATCTGTACACACATACTTTTAATAAGCATAGTATAAACGTAAAAATAAGTATAGTGTAAAATAAGTATAGTATGAATGTAAAAATACATACAGATACATATGTATTTTTTAATCAGAGTAGAATTTCAGTTTTGCATATAGAAATACCTTACTATATTGACTATGTTGATTAATTTGTTAAACCTTGATTCAGAATTTTATGGACTCATTTAAGTGCTGCACTCATTATTAGACAAGGAAATTTAATTATCCAAGGAAGTGAACATCATTAATTTTTGTTTAAATGTAATTTTTGTTTTAAATGTAAAATATATTTAAGAATGGATTTTTGGAAAACTAGTAGGCATTATAAAAAGTTATGCACATGTTTCATAAAATATACCAGCCAATGTACTATGGTATAATTCTACACACAGAAAATTACTGCAACATAAGAACAAGATAGACAGTCTTAATGTAAATATTGTTTAAAGTGCCTTCAAAACCTCCTTTTTCTTCTCATATTTTCCCACCTTACCGGGTTTCTTACCACGATCCAGTGCTCCTACTTCTCTTGTCAGGAAGGAAATCATTAGGCTAAATTTATATCACACTAAAATGTTAGTTACAATGTTTTATCTTTCCCAGAACTATTTGTTTTCCAAAAAGAAGACTTTAGGGATGGCATAATATTTTTCACAAGGGCTAAAATGCAAGGTAGCACTTCAGGTATTAGCTATGAATAAAGGGAGAAATATTTCTGCAGCAGGACCCACCATCTTCTTAAATTGCACTTTAGAGGCAATCACACATTCTACCTTTTCAGACAGAAAACCAATGAAAATATGCAAGACATTTCTCACATTAAAAAAATGCTGGTTCTTTCTTCTTTGCTCTCTTTTTAATGTTGAAAGGTAAGTCCCTATTGTTCTCTCTTGTTTCCACACATCTTGTGAGGGAGACACCGATTCCCTTTGTTTTGGACTATCTTTTCAAGGATATTTATATAGCAAACAGCTTGAGAAGACAGAGATAGTTTCTCATCTGGTGCAAAGGTCAGGTGGGCTTGCATCCAGAGAAGACATAGAGTCTTCTAGGGCAAAGGGAGAGCATATTTACTGGCCATTAAAAATGATTTCAATTCCCTAGTCTCAGATTTCTTTTTCTGCACTGTGAACCACTGCATGCTCGTTTGTCGTCTGGCCTTCTTTATGATGCCCTCCAGGAATTAGGGCTCAGGGAACCTGGAAAAAAAGTGCCGAGAATCTGGCTACTGCTATTGCTGTGAGTAACAAAGTATCCCTCTTCTCTGAGCCAGTCAGAATCTCATGTATTCTTTGAGCAACCCCTAAACTGTAACCTGCCAATTTGTTAACTTGTAAGTAGGCGAAATAACAGACTCTTCAGGTTTTTTGACATGTAAATGCTCCCATGTATTGATGAAGATTATGTTATTCTTGTTCCTTCTGTCTGAAGGCTCATTCTTCATATAATAAATAAACTAGATTTCAAGTTTCCAAATATGCTTATTACTGGTATTAGTCTGCTGGCTACCCTAACAAAATACCACAGCCTCGTGGCTTTAACAACAGAAATTTTTTCACAGCCTGGAGCCTGGATGTCCACAACCAAGGCATTTGGCAAGCCCTGTGGCTCCTAGGGCCTCTATTCTTGGCTTGAAGATGGCTGTCTTCTTTCTGTGTTCCCACATGGTCCTTTTTTCTGGGCAAGTACATCCTTGGTGTCTCAACCCCTTCTTACGAGGAAACCACTCATGATGGATTAGGGTGAACCCACATGGCATTATTCACCTTTAATCACCTCTTTAAATGCCCTATTTCCAAATACAGTCACACTGGGGTTTAGGACCTCAACAATTCAGGGGACACAATTCAGGCCATAATCCTATTCCCATATGTTCTAAGACAATTCTCCACAAATTTCTCTCATTTCTGCATGTGTTACATGCAGAGGCACCAACTAATGTTCCCTACTATCGTTTAAATGATGTTTACATGGCCAACAGCCTTGGTTAGTGCAGGTTTGCTTACAGTTCAGCCTTATAATGACAATGTTTTCCACTGGGGCAAAGGTAAAGTAGACATGTTTATTGCCATTAGAAGAGATTTGGGTCAGGCGCCTGGGTGGCTCAGTTGGTTAAACGACTGTCTTCGGCTCAGGTCATGATACTGGAGTCCCAGGATCGAGTCCCGCATCGGGCTCCCTGCTCGGCAGGGAGTCTGCTTCTCCCTCTGACCCTCCCCCCTCTCATGCTGTCTCTCTCTCTCATTCTCTCTCTCAAATAAATAAATAAAATTAAAAAAAAAAAAAAAAAGAAGAGATTTGGGTCTCCTAAATTTGGGTCCTTCTCTTGTTATGTAATGCACTTCAGTCCCTGATACCTTGCCCTTGTTGTGTGACCCTGTGGGAACTGGGGTTCTGGACCTTAGTACAAGGAAATGGATAATTTGAGCCTATTATTGTTATAAAATTCATTATATCTCTACCTTAAAAATAAAGCCTTCTAAGCAAATGTTTGTCTGGGTTGCACAGGTAGATTTAGGCATCTTTTAATCTAAAAGATATTGACATTTTATTAACCTGCTCACATAGATAGTTCTTTGTCATTTTTCAAATCTCAGTTCCAGAGCCACCTTTGCAAGAAGTATTCCCTAACATATTACTTGAATTTGGTCTCCTCTGTCACTTAGTATATCATCCCATTTAGTACTTTTAAGTCATGTAGAAGAATCAATAGTGATCCAATTTATTCATTTCTATGTATTTGCTGTTTGTTTTCCTTACTTGGTGGAGGTCAGGGACCTGATTTGTCTTATCCACAGTTTTGTCGACGGCAATAATTGTCAACAGAGTATCATTTTGTCCCCCAGGAGACATTTAGCAATGTCTAGAACCAATCTTGTTTGTCAAACCTGGGAATAGGGTCCTACTGGCATCTAGTTGGTAGAGGCCAGGGATGCCGCTAAATATCCTAAAATGCATAAGACATGTTCCTGAAACAAATAATTATTCACCGCACAATGTCTATAGTATCAAGGTAGAGAATCTCTGATTTTCTGGGTCCCAACACAGTGTCTGAGAATAAGAAGTGAGTGAAGCTGTGTTGATTAATTTGAAAGACTACCTTTGTTACAGTATTTCGTAAATTATAATTTGATTACACTACTCTGGTTTCCACTGTTAGTTGCTTGAGTAAAGGCAATGTCCCCTAAACCTCAATACTCTTAAATTCAAGATAGGATATGATACATGGAAATTTGACTGAGTATAAGACATCTAAAAATAATTTATAGCGAAGTATAAAATGTACTAGAGTTACAGTCTAGACAATGCTCTGCAACTGTCATGCGGCATGACTCTCTAGATAAATTTATTTCCCATTTTATTTTGACTTCCATCTTATAAGGAAAAAAAAATTGCTACTCATAGCTTCCTAGAAAGGATGCTGTGGAAATTAATAAGAAAATTAAGGTAAAAAACAAATTATATGCTACTTAATATAACCTATAATTATTACTGTAATATTTATACAATCTTTGTACATATGACTTACATAATGGTGACAGATTTCAAACACTTTTTTTGGTAACAAATTACTCATGTTAAAAAATGTAACGAGGTTAGTGCATTAGATGAGAATTTTAATCAGTATTGGAATTATAAATATAAAACCTAGAAAGCTTAAAGTATGTCTGAATAAGTCAAAGCTTTGAACAAACATGTCTATTAGAAAGCAAATAATCTCTTTTCTTACAATCTGACTGATTCAACATAATTCACCTTCAGTTGAAACCTTACAATTTGACTAAAACCTAATGGTCCAAATCATATAAACTTATTTCGTGAGTTTGGTCCAGCTCCTATTTAGAATCATTTCTACTTGTTGTTAGTGTCAAATATTAAATTCATCTCTTTTTTTCTCTTAAAGATTTTATTTATTCTTTTGACAGAGAGAGGGGGGAGAGCACAAGCAGGGGGAGCAGGAGGCAGAGGAGAGGGAGAAGCAGGCTCCCCGCTGAGTAGGAAGCTCCATGTGGGGCTCCATCCCAGGACCCCAGGATCGTGACCTGAGCTGAAGGCAGACACTTAACTGACTGAGCCACTCAGGTGCCCCTTAAGTTCACCTCTTTTTGGCAAAACATTGATACAGAGGTTTGGGAAAAGAAAGATATTGAACAAGAGAGATGTATAACACACAGCCCCTAGCCTAATTTAGTCAACAAAGTATGATACTAAAATATATTTATTCATGTTTTCCCTATCTCTAATTTAAAATCTAATATATCTTGGCCCTGTCATAATTGCATATATATGTTACCTTATTTAATCTGTTTAACAGCTTGAAAGAGTATGACATTAATGTAATAGTTTGACTTTTAAAGAAATAATATATTTAAACAAAATCTCATAGCATATAATTAAAGGCTAATAATCAAACTTACATTTGTTTGTGATCAATACCTGTTGAGACTGTGGCCCAACAGTACACAGACTTTAGTTGAGACCTACTGAGTGCTACAAGTTAAGAGTGAGACTGAACTAAAAATAGAAATGCATTCAAATATATGAAGCTGAATTACAAATCAGTTCAATTCTGAATTGAATTATGGTGATCTGATTCTAGCAATTCTAGTTAAACTCCCTTCAGGGGCAAAATTATATGAACTCTGATAGAAAACAATATGATTCAAATCTGCAAATAATGTGTATATTTTTCCATAAAAATGTCCATAATTAAAATTAAAAAGAAAAAAAAGACTAGGTATCTTAGGGGAGAAGAATGTAAATTAAAAAACAATGGAAACATTTTTGAAATAGCCCCAAAGAAAAATCAGATACAATTGGACCATAGAAAGGGAAATTTTCAAATGGAAATTCTAAAGCTTAAAAATAAAATCACTGAAATAGGGGGACCCAATATTTAATTCGAGGTGGTAGAAGAAAGAATCCATGAATTTGAACATAGCTCAAGAAAGATTATGCAATCTGGAAAATAGAAAGAAATAAAATAATGAAGAAATATGAACAGAGTCCAAGAGACCTGTGGGTCAACCCTCAAGCATGCCAACATATACACAGTAAGAATATCAAAAGAGGAGAATAAAACGGGAAACATACTTGAAGTAATAATTGCCAAAATCTTCCCAAATTTGATGAAAACCATCAATATATACGTCCAAGAAGACTAACAGATTCCAAGTAGAATAAACACAGAGATACCCTCATCTAGACACATAGTAGTAAAACTCTAAATGACTAAGACAAACAGAAAATCTTGAGAGACTAGACTAGTCTTTTCTTCCTTATTTCTAGAGAGTATATGAAAAACTAAGCTCACGTTCACCATATTTGCAAATGTTCTTAGTGGAGAAAGCTGATTATAGCACTCTCATTGCATGTATGGGTCCCTGTCTTCCCTCAATTTCTTGCCTGATATTTTCCTACATTCCTACCATTCATATTTTTTTTAAATATGTGTTTAATAATGTTTTAAGTTTTTTTGGCAGACTGCTCTCTGTAGCTACTAAGACTTCTTAGTCATAGGTCAGTCTAATGACAATTGTTACTTTTTCCCTCTGAAGATAACAGTTCACCTTTCTATTCTCTAGTGGTTTATAGGATTTGCTCTTTTCTCCATTTACAGATTTCCTCTCTAGACACATCCCTACCTCTCCTTTATCTGTGCTTCCACATAACAATTACAGTTTGAAAAATAATTTGGTTCTTTCTTTGTTTTCAAGAGCTATGTGGATTACACTTGACTCTTTGGAAGACTCATGGGAAACTTCCTTCTTATATGACCTCTCTCAGGTAGTCCACATACAGTCTGCATAGGCAATGGATATATTACATAAAATTGTCTAATATAATTTTTCAAAATAATAGATCTGGAATTCTGGCTATTTCTATTCTATAATTTTTCTATGTTATTCATCAGTTTGAAAAATTTAGGTTTAGCATCTTCCTTAATGCTTTTCTGTAGTTCCTTGAATTTAATAAACTTCTTCCTATACTACAGTCTTTGCACACACAGCTTCCTCTGCAAGAAACCCTCCTCTACCTCAGGGCTAGGTAACTCTTACCCACTTTAATCTTTTTGTGTGCATATAGATGTGTCTCAGTTCAATGTTTGTGTTGAGAATCTATAACACACTCAAATACTGCATTACTGTTAAAATTGATCAAGTTGAAAAGTTCTCCCCAAAATGTTAATTGCAAAATTACATTTTCTCATACATTTCTTACACTCATATATATGACACTTGCAATACAGTTTCTAAATTTAACTAGAATATTCTTACCCAATATATGTGATTCCATATACTTCAGAAGAGACCATGTGGAGAGTGAAAAACACCAGGTGTGTTCCTGGACCATTTCTTGCAACATATTTGATAGCTTCTTTTATTGAGTAAATTATCTGACTAGAATTTTATCCTGAGTATATCTTGGGATTTTCACTAAAGGTAAGTCAATGAAAGGAAAAGAAGATGCATGGCAAATAAAGTAAAAATCAAACCTGCTAGTTGCTGAAAATCTTAAAGAAAACATTTTTATATGATATGGACTCAATATTTGCTACTTTTCTTACAATGCAGTGTTCAATAAAATGTATTTAATTATTAATTAATATGTCATATAGAATAAATGACAAGAGCACTGTCTATCATTTTCTATCAATGAGTGCACTTTAGTTTTACAAATATTTTCTCAATCACCAAGATGTTTAATGAATGTTACCTAGCTTATTTTGTAATATTTTCTATTTCTCTATTGACACATGACACGTTTTCTTGGGGGCTGTGAATATTGAAATTTAAATTTAAAAAAGCATTTGGCTTTGCTTCCTTCTCTTCTGACAAGAGGTGAAAACGCATTTTTAAATATGTTTTTATGCTCTCAAAATGTTCTTATTTTTAGGCTGTAATATACCCTATGTGAACTTAGCTCTTTATAAAGTACTGCTGTTTGAAAACAACAATTTTCTTTTAGTCCATAATTGAGATTGGCATTTATTCAAGGTCACTGATAGATTGATAGCTTTCTGGAAGGTGTATTAAACCTTGGAAAGGATAGACGTGTACAAATAAAGGTTATTATATAATCTATGAAGACAGAGCTAAGCATTTTGTGCCATCTATTTATCATTTTCCTAAAACTGAAGTTGCAGCTATCTCAAGGGTTTCAATGAATACTGGAGGCGAACTTGAATACATTTCATTACTGTAGACAATATTGATGCCTGCTGGCTCTATGTTTAGTAGGATCTGGCAATGCAGGGCAGGAGTTGGACAGGCTCTTCAGAGAAGGAATTGTTCTGCTACATAAGCAGCGCTATTAGTCATATCAGCATACTGGACCCTTAGCTAAGGAAAACATTCTATTTTACTATAATTCTTAATGGCTTTGAACTCTGTAGTTTCTACATAGCATTTCTTTATTCCCATTGCCCAAGGGGTGACTTAAATTTCTATGAAAATGCTTTTATGTACATAACTATCGTAACTTTTTTTGAGAGCAGATACCTTTAGACAATGTCACTTGACTTACCTCATATAGAAACTTCAGCCAACTT
The DNA here is from genome assembly GCF_011800145.1 of Mirounga leonina. Lineage (NCBI taxonomy): Eukaryota > Metazoa > Chordata > Mammalia > Carnivora > Phocidae > Mirounga > Mirounga leonina. Next base: position 58,557,503 of record NW_023270415.1, on the reverse strand, counting down.
TTGCCTCACATGCAATTTGTGAATTGTTTTTAATAAATTACTGATTAATAGTTGGTTATTATATGTGAAAATAAAATACATTTTATTAATATGTTTACATTGGCAAAGATTATTCTTCTGCTAGACAAAGTTATGGTAGAATTGCGAATCAAGCTTATTGCATCAGAACCAGTCCAAGTGACAAATGAAATATTGATATAATGAAATGGCTAAATGAACTGTTTTGGGAAAACAAAACTACCATCACTACTTTGGGAAAATTTCCTCATTGGACAAATATGTGACCTTTCTGATACTTGTCTATATGGTAAGAAAGTCTATAATACCCTTAGTCAGGGACTCAATGACTTTACCTGATTTTCTAAATGTAGGCAGTATTTGTAAAATATTAATAATCATCTACACGATTATAACATGGCCAGAGGCAGCTTCCTTGCTGTAAAAAGGAAAATTTGGTGTGTTCCAATGACTAAATACTCTTCAGTGGAACTGATCTCTTCCCTCACTGTCTGCCTTCATCACCTGGAATAACGAATAGCACAATTAATTCTTTATTGCAAAAATTCTGGGTAAGTACAAGATGGATCTTTATTTTCATTTTATAAATGAAGAAGTCAAGACTCAATGAGGTGAGGTAGTTAGCCCAAGATGACAGAAGAAGTCTCAAGAATCCAGTTCTTTATATATATATATAAATGAGATATATATATGAGATCTATCTCATATATATATATGAGATAGAGGGAGAGAAAGTTTCTGTGAGCCCTACCTTTCCTAGAATCATTAACTAAATTAAGTTTGTATCAATTAGGGGTGCCTGGATGGCTCAGTCTCTAAGCGTCTGCCTTCGGCTCAGGTCATGATCCCAGGGTTCTGGGATCGAGCCCCATATTGGGCTCCCTGCTCCACGGGAAGCCTGCTTCTCCCTCTCCCACTCCCCCTGCTTGTGTGTGTGTTCCCTCTCTCCCTGTGTCTCTCTCTGTTAAATAAATAAATAAATAAATAAATAAATAAATAAATAAATAAGATCTTTTAAAAAATTAAAAAATAATAAATTTGTATCAATTAGAGAACATAGCCCAAACAACAAGTGTTGTCTATAATTATGAAAGATGCCATATATTTGCACATAGAGTTGCCTTCTAAGGTGAATGTGTACTGTGTGAGAGAATTTCAATCTGAAATGGAACTGGAGGATTTAAAATGGAAAGTCTCATGCATGTGCCATCAGGAAAACAAAATGTAAAGACAGAGATTGCTTCTCCACAAATGCCTGATTTACAGAAAACTGATAATATTGGAATTTTCTTAAATGATAGACAATTGAGCAGGAGTTGCCTCAGGGCAACTTTGGGAAGTTTTGCTTATGGTTTCCAGAGGCGTGAATAAGAAATAACCCAGGTCAGGATGGTCTCAGAAAATAAGCTAAACTGAGTTTTGTTTGTATGACTAGACTGGTTCTGCTCAGGGAATTTTCAAAGCTGGTCTCCATTTGCTTTTGATTTTAGTGGACTAACTAAATACAGCCTACCCCAAACTCAATGCACTCACCCATAGTTTGTCCGAGTTTGCATGTCCTGAATTGTAGTTCCTCTGCTACTCCCAAATAATCTCATCTTTTTGACAATTTTGAGCTTTTCTTAGTTTACCTTTTTATTTAGGTCCACAAGTGTTTGCTGATGATGTGAAAGGTACACATTTCTTCTTTCAATAAAGCTGCATTTTTTTTCTTGGAAGTAATGTTACAGTGTGGCTTCTCAGAAAAGGTACAATTGTAATATGATTTTTGTGTTAATCTTGCCTTCCGTGAGTTATATTGCTTCTGTTCCCATCATGGTTGGGACTGAATACAGACCTATATGGTGTCCAAACCTTGGGGTTTAAAGAAATCATGGCAGATAGGGCTTCTGAGAAAAATGCATCTGTCTCCTTGCTTAGGTAATTGAATGTAAAAAGGTTCAGTATTGCTGACAAGGAACAGAAACTCCTCAGCAATGGGGAAATCAACCCAGGGGATACGGCTGTTTAAAGGCCAAAATATCCCTTTGACCCCAGCAAAAAAACTGGCATATTTGAGAAGTTATTATTTTTTGAGAGGCCTTTGTAGAAGATTCAGGAAGGAAAACACAATCATTCTAAGTGAAAGAAAAATCATTAGAGGCAGAAAAAAAGTTTTAGATGGCATTAAAATGTACTGGAAAAGCAATGATTTAACCATCTATAACCTGATCTAATAGGAATATGTAAACGATCTTATAGAAAAAGCAATTATTTGCACTGACATTACAATAGTATTATTTCACTTTCTCAGAAAACATTTTATATCACGTCAAGAATGCATTCATTGTTCTTTCATCTCATTAAACACTAGTTTTATCACAAATAGCATAAGAGGTAACATCTAGGGCGCCTGGGTGGCTCAGTTGGTTAAGCGACTGCCTTCGGCTCAGGTCATGATCCTGGAGTCCCAGGATCGAGTCCCGCATCAGGCTCCCTGCTCGGCAGGGAGTCTGCTTCTCCCTCTGACCCTCCTCCCTCTCATGCTCTCTGTCTCTCATTCTCTCTCTCTCAAATAAATAAATAAAATCTTTAAAAAAAAAAAAGAGGTAACATCTAGTGTGTATTCTTTTTAAGTCATGGGTTAAAGAGATTTACATAGGATGACACATTTAATCACTGCAAAGCAACCCTGTGAGACAGGTACAAAGTTATTATGCCCATTTTATAGGTAAGAAAACTGGGTTGGGGTGAGGTTAAGTAATTTGCCCATTATGGGAGTGGGTTTCAAACCCAGGTAGTCTGGCTCTCTCAACTCTGTTCTTAACCTACAATGCTATTAGTTTCCTGAAGTAACAATACCAATATCACTTTGCAGTGTTTAGAAATAAAACCCCAGCAAGACATGGATTTCTACTAAAAAAAAAAAAAACAAAAAACTGATTGAAGATAATTTGGTGAAGAAAGTTACAGAAATATGTGCAGGGTTAAAGAAATCATGAAATCATGAAAGAGATAGTGAGACAACTGGAAACTAACCAAAAGCAGGAAACCGTCACCACTCAAGTGTCAAGTAGCAAAGATAGTAAGGATGCACTGTGATAAGTCAGTGCCAGAGCCTTTTTCCTAGAGGGACTCAGCACCTTGCAAAAATGGGGTAACATGACAAGAAGGGAATATGCTGATGTCTCTCTGCTCCTATTTAGCAATCTTCTGCCAGTGCGTCCCACCCTCTAATCATAATTAAGAACAAGAGGTCAAAGGGTTCAGGTTGACCTAGCCCACAGTGTCAGCCCATAACAAAGATAAGAAGGGCAGAGAAAGGTTCTGGAGGTAGAGTTATGGTGGTGGCAAATGGAATCAGTAACACATGAAATAAAATCACTGTATGCTTGGGGCGCCTGGGTGGCTCAGTCGTTAAGCGTCTGCCTTAGGCTCAGGTCATGATTCCAGGGTCCTGGGATCGAGCCCCGCATTGGGCTCCCTGCTCAGTGGGAAGGCTGCTTCTCCCTCTCCCACTTCCCCTGCTTGTGTTCCCTCTCTCACTGTGTCTCTCTCTGTCAAATAAATAAATAAAATCTTAAAAAAAAAAATCAGTGTATGCTTGCTTCCAGTATAACCAGCAGGGTTAATCAATCACTCAATTAATTAATTATTAGATGTTATTCTAATGTAGGTTGTTTCAATAGATATTTTCTTATTCCAATTTCTCAAAGTGGATCGCTACGGCAAATGTCATTGTAAAATTAATATATCCCTATTATTGTAAGTGGCATGTAAGTCATGAAAAATTAAAACTAGCTTATTAAACAATGGTATTTTAACATCAATAGTCACAGCATTTTTAAACTAATCAATCATACTACCATAATCCAAATATTAATTTTCAAGGAGCAAGAGCTTTATTAATTTAGAAAGCATATGTGTAAGTTACATTTAGTTTATCATTCATATTATCAAAAATTGATTTGGGCATTAAAATTTCACTAGGCATTAAAATTTCACTAATAAATTATTTTAAAACCAAAATGTAGGGCGGTTAAGCATCTGCCCTCGGCTGGGTCATGATCCTGGGGTTGTGGGATAGGTTCCGCATCGGGCTCCCTGCTAAGCGGGGAGCCTGCTTCTTCCTCTCCCTCTACTGTTCCCCCTGCTTGTGCTCTCTCACTCTGTCAAATAAATAAATAAAATCTTAAAAAAAAAAGAAAAAAGAAAATCTGGACTTAAAAAAAAGTGTAAAGCCAACAACTCTTGTATGTTTGAATAACATAGCTACCAGATTTAATTGTGGCAAGAACACAACATGTTGGTCTTTGGGTCACACTGTGGAGGTTAGAATAAGTTTAATAGTCAGAAACCATAATTCTTTTTCAAACCCATCATAACTGACAATGCCTGGAGCATGCAATGCTTCTGAAGGAAAGATGCAATAATCACTAATTCATGATAATGTCCAGGAAAATGAGCTCAAGAAAGTGAAACAGATCATTGCCATGTTTAATATATTTTAAAAACACAGTAGGGTTTCCGAAGGACTTCATTTTCAGCACTGAAAACATTACCAACAATTGCACATTGTGAAATGTACGAAAATGAAAAGAATAAAAGAATAAAAAGTGATTTTTCTTCTACTGCTGCTATGGTTTATGGAAAAACATTAGGTAATACATGATCCATAGCAGGGAAAATAGCTAACATTTATTAATAATCACCATAATATTATATGATTTTTGCCTACTATTTACTTGATATTTTGATAAACATTTTATATGCGTTATTTCATGTATTCTCATAATAACTTTATGAGTTAGGACTATTATTATCCATAGTTTTCAGAAAAGGGGACTGAAATTCAGAGCAGTTAATGAATTGACCCAAGACTCACATGTCATAAGAATCTGAGCAGAGAATAATCTCAAGGAGTATATTTGCCCTAAATTTTGTTTTTAGTATATACTAGAATATAAGCTCCCCCAAAGGGCAGGGACTTTAGTATGTAGCTAGATCCCTAGTGCCTGGGACATATTAGACATAGAAATATTAATTGAAGAAATGAGTGTGAAACTAAATCTACCTAATTCTGGGTATCATACTGTCAACATCTACACTAGGCTGCATAGTAATAAAAATGGCTTGAAAAGAGACCATTGGAATGCTTGACATATTTAAATATTTGCCTTGACAAACAAAAACTTTTTTAGCTGTATAAACATTATAGGACAGTATGGTTATCTGAAACAAACATTTATCAGAAAACTAGCAAAAACTTTTGATGTGCATAAAATCTTACATATTTTATTAAAAATATTTTTAAAATCATGAATGAAATATTAATTTTGTACATATTGAAAAAATAAGCCAACAGGAATTTTAGGAAACTATAAAAAGTAAAAGCAATGTACAGTAAGATTGAAAGCAAAAAAATCATAAAAACCAAGCTTGGGGAATATAAAGTGATCTCCCTTTCATTCTGCTGGAAAGATTTCAAATAGGACCCTACAGAGCGAAAGAAAATAAATTCAGAATTGTAATTTCAATGTGATGACTCACCTGCATGCTTTTAAGAATAATAAATTAAAAATTCATAAACATTTTTCAGCATTCTTCAATACATTCAACTGAAATTTATCAAAAATTCAGTAAGTTGATAGTGTAATAAATCTTTTCTAAAACAGACTGCATTATTTCATGTCAAACCCTCTTTAGGGGCTATTTTTTTTCTTTTTTAGTGTGTTATTTGTCTACAAAATACTCAAAAGATTGAGATAAAACCAGAAATAAACAATTAACAGATCATGAGGCTCATTACTTTTAAACTAGCTAGCTCAGTTATATAAAGCAAATATTTCAGTCCTGAACTTATTAAACAATTAATTCCTATAAGATGAAAATTATTCATATGATATGAATCATATAACAATATGCCATAATTATTCTTTCAAATATTTTGTTTGCTGTCATGTAGCAATAGCCCGAAAAAAAAATCTTTTATTTTGTGCTTGTGTGTGTGCTTACTTTTGCCTCAACCTGCATTTCACTTTAACTTCTAAATGTACAGTGATTTACCATATCTGGAATTCATTTTATTTAAAATGAAATTGTAACCCACATGAAACATTTTTCTTTAACTTGAAAAAACTTTAAAAAATATTTTAAAAATTAATGTTGGTCCTGTCTTTAATATTGCATCTGATTAAAACCATCACTTTTGCAGAATGTTGATTTAGAAAAGTAAAGTCTACTTAAATGAAGATATACCGTCTCTGAAAGAAAATCTTCACATACGAAAAAGATTAAGCCATAACATGTAATGATGAATGATCAAAAGGAACCTTGAAATTTAATTTTATTTTAAGGTAAAAGAGAAAAATTAAAGTATGAATCGATTTCCCTTAATCACTCTAAAATATTTTGGGCCTTTAGCATAATCACCATTTGAAGATCCCTGGAGCTTCTGAGGAGTTATATACATACCAAAAATAAAAAAACAAACCAACCAACCAAAACTCAAGGAAAAAAATGAAATAACTCAGTGTGACTAAATGAAGTAAAATCATTAGTTTAATATTGTGTTTCCAAGAAACACAATGACTGCAATCAATGTAGACAGGTGCAAAAGGTCTTTTTACCCCAGTTCATCCTGAGCAATTGCATTCTTTGCATCTGAAATCCAGAAGGTGGAAAGACTGTAAGTGACTTATGGGATAGATTACTTCTATCTCTTAAGGTTGACTTGGTTCTTGTTTTTGTATATCTTGACACAATTTTGGTTTTGGAATAGGTGAGGAAATGTCAATAGAAGTAACAGAATCTCATTTTCCCCTTTATTTATAAATGAAATATAGCAGGTGCTCAGTAAGTAAATTAAATGCAGGCATTCTGGATGGTTCTGGGGGACCAGGGGGCAGGTGTGGGGGGAGACACAATCCTGCCCTTAAGAAGCTATGGAAAGAGAGAAAAGTAAAATGAAAGTGTATAACCCTTCCTGTGAGTATGATAATAAAGGATGATTTGTAAGCATATAGGAGGTTTGCTGGGTAATGGGATATGATGCTGGAGATGGAAAAGTAGGAAGAATGAGTCAGCCAAGAGATGAACAGAGAGCAAGTCACTGTCCTCAGAGAGACATGTTCTAAGATTAGTTTATTGTTAAGTACTGTAAGAAAGTTGTGTATGTTTTATGTATTTATAAAAAGTTATATATATTATGATATAGGTATATAGTCATAAAATATAGGATATTTATGTTATATATGTTAAGTTATATATATTATTATATAAGTAAATATTATAATATATAAGATATTATTAAGTTTTATATGTGTGTGTGTGTGCATGTGTGTTAAGGAAGAAAGGAGACAGACAAAGAATGTTTTAATGTTTGTATGGCATTCTAAGGATTTTCAACTGGAATGTTACGGAAAGTACCAAAGAGATTGGGAAAATAACAAAAAAAAGGTAAGAATATGAGATTTGTTTTAGAAGACCCAGTGGTAACTCTCTCAGAATTGACTGAAGGGGACACAGTATGAAATAAGGAGATGAGAAGGATTTTACTGTAATGCAGATAAGAAGTGATGAAGGAAGAGAAGATCTTTATTTGTTAAAAAACATAGACTCTGGGGTTAGACTTTTCAGATTCATGCCCTCCAAATGCCCATCCTCTGACCTAGGATAACTACTAAAACTTTCTAAACCTCAATATAGATGTGATAGTAATGTAAGTCTCAGAGAATATGCTTAGCTTACTTTGAGCATATTAGCTATTATTTTAATAAGACAAAAGTTATATCTCTACTGAAGTATAATTGATATACAATAAATTTCACATACTTTAAGTGTACATATTGTTCAGGTTTGACATGTCTATACACCCATGATACCAACACTACAATCACCATAAAGATATATTTCTTTATTTTAGAGAAAGAGAGAGAGAGAGAGAGTACAGGGAGCAGAGAGGGAGAGGGAGAGAGAATGTCAAGCAGACTCTGTGCTGAGCATAGAGCTCTACATGGGGCTCCATCCCACAACCCGGAGATCCTGACCAGAGACAAAACCAAGAGTCAGACGCCCAACTGACTGAGCCACTCAGGCGCCCAACGCTACACTCACTATAATGAACATATCCATCACTGCTGAGTTTCTTCATGCTTCTCTGTAATCCACCTTATTTAATTCTCTTTAAAGATAACTGCCTTTTATTTTTTTAAAATTTTATTTTAAAGCAATTATAAATTCATACAAGGTTGCAAAGATATTAAAGACACCTACTCAGTAGCCTTTACTCAGTTTCCCTGAATGGAAACATCTTATATAATTATTGCACCATATCAAAACCTAGAGATTGACTTTGGTCCAATGCGTGTGTATATTTCATTTTATCACATGTGTAGATTCATGTAACCACAACTACAATCAAAGTACAGAATATTTCTAACACCACAAAGATCTCTCTTGTGCTAACCCATTAGGGTCCCACCAATTCCTCCCCTTCACCATACCTCACTCTTGGTAACCATTATTTTGTTTTCATCTCTATAGTTTTATCATTTTAAAATATGCTCTATAAATGGAATCATACAGTATGTGACTTTTGATATTGGCTTTTTTTTTAGTAGAATAATATTCCTATTATCCATCTAAGTTGCCACATGTATCAATAGTTCATTATTTCATTGTTGAATAATATTCCATGATATAGTTGTGCCACGTTGCTATGAACAATTATGTGTAGATTTTTAGGTGGACATTTTTATATCTGTGGGAAAATATTCAGGACTGGAATTGATGGAGCATATGTACAATGTACATTGATCTTAGTTTCATTTTTTTTTTTAAGTGGCAAATCTTTTTCCAGGTTGGATAGATCATTTGCAGTCCTACCAGCCAATGTGTATGACTGATCCATTTTCTCTGCATCATCACCAGCATTTACTATTGTCATTTTTAAAAATTTACATGTTCTAAGATGAGTGTAGTCATATCTCATCATGGTCTTAATTTGACTATTCTTGATGACTAGTGATGTTGAACCTCTCCATGTGTTTACTTTCCATCTGAATATATACTAGTATCTGTTTCATGTATCTAGCCCATTTCTAATTGGATTATCTTTGTTTTTCACTATTGAATTTTGAGAGTTCTTTATTTTTTTTAAAGATTTTATTTATTTGTCAGAGAGTGAGCACAAGCAGGGGGAGCAGCAGGCAGAGGGAGAAGCAAACTCCCCGCTAAGCAAGAAGCCCCATGCGGGACTTGATCCCAGGACCCTGGGATCACAACCTGCCAGAAATGGCCAGCAATCCCTATACCAATGGATGAAAGATGACTCCAAACTTTGCTGTGAAAGAGAGGAGAAGGCAAGGGGGTCAACGCTCAGAGACGAAGACCCTTAGCTCTTATTTGCTCCCGCTTTTATTGGTCCTTCAGGATAATCACAAATCCTTATCACTGGTTCTCAAGCACGTGATGTGTGAGCCATAATTGATGAAAAGCTAGGGGCTCAGGGTGGACAATGACGAGAGATGCAAAACTCCAAGGGGACCCAGTCCCTGAAGAGCCCCCACACTTTTGTGAATTCTACCTCCTGAAGCTCCACAAGATTCTCATGGTGAATATATATTTTTAGAAAAATCCCCTCACACTTCCAGCAGTGGGAGAAGAAAAGGAGCCATTAGGAAATATGCCAGAGCACTCTGTTCTTAACCAGCTCTGCCCTCAGCAGAAACTATTTACCCTGAGCCCGGGCTTTTATCACAGCCTGACTGACCTAGAGGAAAGGAAATACCCAATTCCAGTCCACTCTAGCCATCCTGCCCCACCTAAGTGGGAGTTAAAAAAAAAAACTGAGAAGCACTTGTGAAGTCTACAATCCAGAGGTTTGTCGGGCTGTACAAAGCTTCCGCGAAGGCAACTCCCCGAGGCATTCCAAGGGCAGAGTGGTTGCCAGGCTTTGGCATCCAAAGGCCCACGCCCTTCTCCGAAACCTTCCCTCGCCTCCCCCAGCGGCCTCTGTGTTACATTTCAGCAAGCCAGGTATTATGGCTGATTTCATGCTCTAGATTAACCCCAACAAGACCTGAGCTGAAGGCAGATGCTTAACCAACTGAGCCATACAGGTGTCCCGAGAGAGTTAAATATTATAAATAAAAGTCTTTTGTAAGATATTTGGTTTAAAATATCTCTTCCCACTCTGTAGCTTCTCTTTTTGTCCTCTTAACAGGGTCTTTTCCAGAGAAAAAATTTAATTTTAATGAGCCCAATTTATCATTTTTTTTCTTCTATGGAACGTACTTGTGTCTGGCTTAAGAACTCTCCATGAAGCCCTCAATTCCACAGATTTTTAAGTATATTTTCTCCTAAAAGTTTTACAGTTTTATGTCTTACATAAATCTATAATCCATTTTGAGAAATTTTTATGTGAGGACAGTGTTCATTTTTGCATTATGTTGTACACACACACACACACATACTCCCATATGCATGCATGCTTTCATATACTTATTCATGTGTCTATCCAAAATCTTTAGCTGTTTTTAATGAGAGGATTATGGAAAAGTATATCTATTCCACCTTTTCAGAATGGAAGTCCTCCCCAAATTGATCTTTGAAAACACAGTAATGGCAGTGGATTCTGTGGTTATTAAATATGTAAAGTTAAAATGTATGTCAACACCACCGCAGAGGGCAGAACAGGAATGGGGGCCCTGTTGTGAAGTTCTTTTATTTAATGTGGTTTTATAAGATTATTTGAATATAAACTGAGATAAGTTAAAAATGTATATTATAAACACAAATACAACCAATACAAATAAACAAAATAAAAATATATGGTTAATAAGACAAAAAAGATTATAGAATAGAATCACAAAATATACTCAATTCATAAAAATGCATTTATGAAAACAAATAACAAAATGGTAAATTTAAACCAAAACAAATAACAAATATTTACAGAAAAAATTACAGAACAAAATTAACAGAATGGTAAATTTCAACCAAACATATCACTCATTAAAGTAAATATAACAGGTTAAAATATACTAATCAAAAGTCATCAATTGTTAGAATGGATTCCTAGAAGCATGGTATAACTATAGGCTGCCATTTAAAAAAATGACTAAAAATGAAGAAATATATTTTAATATAAATAGATGAAAAAAGATATACCATCCCAACACTAATCAAACAGAAGCTGGAGTTACTATATCAATGTCACACAAATTATTTAGTAGGAATAAAGAGAGTCATTTAAGAATGCCAGTTGAGTCAATTCATCAGGAGGATATAAACATGTATGTGTCTAAGAACACTGATCCATGAATCATTAGCTTATAAAATTGAAAGGATGAATAGAACAATCCACAATTATGGCTATAAATTTTAAGGTCACTCTTTTAACATCAAAAGGAAAATAGAAAATTATTAAGGACATAATAAACTTGAACATTGCCAACCAACTTCATCTAATTGATATTTATAGAACACTCACACCAACAACAGCAGAATACACATTGTTTTTAAGTGAACACAAATCATTTATCAAGATAGACCGTATTTTGACGGTGATTAAGGAGTCTGTGTGTTGTATGGAAGTGTTGAATCACTGTATTGTACACCTGAAACTAATATTACACTGTATGTAACAAACTGGCATTTAAATAAAAACTTTTAAAAAAGACCATATTTGAGTAATAAAAAATACCTCAATAAATTCAAAAGGTTCAGATAAAACTAATATTTTCTCTGGCCATAATGCATTTGAATTAAAAATAAATAACAGAAAAATACCTGGATTATTTCCAAGTGTTTTCAAAGCTAAATAACACTGATTTCAACAATGCATGGATAAAAGAGGAAATCAAAAGGGAAAGTAGAAAGTATTTTGAACAAAATGAAATAAAAACATAATGTCTCATTCAACCAAAGCAGAGTTGAAAGGGAAATTTATTAAACTAGAATTCCTAAAACAGAAAAGAAGACTGGTATCACATCAATGATTTAAGCTTCTATCTTTTTTCAAAAACATTTTTTAAATTAATTAATTTTTTTAAGCTTCTATCTTAAAAAATTGTAAAGAAAGAGTAACTCACATGCAGTGTAAGCAGAACAAAGGAAATAATAGAGATAAAATCAGAAATCAAAGAAATAGAGAATAGAAAAACAATAGAAAAAAATAAAACCAGAAGCTGCTTCCTTAAGATCATAGAATTGATAAACCTTTAATCATAATAAATAAAAATCAAATAAATTACCAGTATCAGGAATAAGAAAGATGACCACCACTGTTATAGAAATGAGGATTACGAGAGAATATTATCAACAACTTTATGTGTATTATTTCAACAACAGATAAAATGGACATTATTTATGGACAATTTCTAAATTACTGATGCTCACTGAAAAAGAAATAGGTAAGCTGAATAGCTCTGTCTACTAAAAAAAATGTAATTTTTAGCTAAAAACCTACTCATAGAGAATATTTCAGGCTCAGATGACTTCCTTGATGAATTCTATGAAACATTTAGGGAAGCAGTAATAACAACTCTACACAAAATCTTCAGGAAAACTGAAGAAGAGGGAAGATTTCCCAATTCATTCTATGAGGCAAGTATTACATGATAAGAAAACTGGAGAAGTCATTATAAAGAAACCACAGACTCATATTCCTCATTAATAGAGATAAATATTTCTTAAAATTTTAGTGAATTGAATCTGATAATATATAAACAGGATAATGCATCATGACCAATTGGACTTATCCCAGTTATACAAGAGTAATTTAACATGTAAAATTAATCAATATTTTTTCACCATATTTTCAAACTTTAAAAAACCACCTGTGATCATCTCAAGATATACAGCAAAAAGCATTTGACAAAATTCAACATTTATACATAATATAAACCCTCAGTAAACTAGAAATATATGGAAACTCCCTAAACCCAGTAAAGATATTTATGAAAAACCTACAGCTGACATCATTTTTATCTGTGAAAGAAAAGTTTCCCTCCATTTGGAACAAGGCAAGAAGAATCCTCTCAAAATATACTGTAAACACTGTATTGGAGCTTGTTAGCAGTGGAAGTAGGTGAGATAAAGAATTTTCAGGCACACAGATTGAAAAGGAAGTAAAGCTCTATTTTTAGATATTGTCACCTGTGTAGGAAGTCCTTAGAAATCTAAAAGCTCTGAAGGCTTAAAAAAAAAAAAAAATTTAGTAAGGTTGCAGGATAAAATTTCACCATACAAAAATTATTTGTATATCTAAATACTAGGAACAAGGGGTGCCTGGGTGGCTTAGTCGGTTAGGCGTCCCGACTCTTGATTTCAGCTCAGGTCACCATCTCAGGATCGTGAGATCAAGCCCCACGTGGGCTCTGTGCTCAGCGTGGAGTCTGCTTGTCCCTCTCCCTCTGCTCCTCCCCCATCTTCTCTCTAAAATAAATGAATAAATAAAATTAAAAAAAAATAAATACTCGGAACAAAAAATCAAAATTCAAAATAAAATAATGTCATTGACAATAACAGCAAATGTGTAATGCTTAGAAATAAATTTGGCAAAAGATATTTGAGATTTCTGCTCTGAAAACTATTACAATGTTGAGAGAAATAAAAAAAGACTTTTGAGAAATTTAAAGGACATAAAGCAACTTTCTATGAAGCAACTACTATTCCAAGCATCTTATCCTTTAAATCTCCCAATTAACTCCATGTGTCAGGAAACTGAGGCTCAAAAAGTTTATGAAAGTTGCCCAAAGTTAAGCAGTTTTTAGGTGGTAGAATGAGATTAAAATCAAGGTAGGTTGACTCCAGACCTATTTTCTATCTTCTTTTTTTTAAACCTATGTTCTTGTAGTTTTTTTTTAAGAAGTTATTTATAAACTAAATGAGAATAGATTTAGTGAGTAAGTAGTGCTATCACTTGCATTGAGAAGTTAAAAAATGAATGAGACATTTATTCATTTATCCATTCACTTATTTATTCATTGTATATCCATGTTATAGATTCAATATTTACTATATATATTAAATATTTACTATAAGCTTGGTCCTTTGTTAGGTATTGGAAATAAAAAAAAATGTTGATATCTGTATGCTGGAGAAGACTATAATGTAGTAATGGAGGGCATTTACACTAAAAATTTGGCCTAGGGGCCCCTGAGTGGCTCAGTCGGTTAAGCATCTGCCTTCAGTTCAGGTCATGATCCTGGGGTCCTGGGATCAAGCCCCATGTCCGGCTCCCTGCTCAGCGGGGAGCCTGCTTCTTCCTCTCCCTCTGCCGCTTCCCCTGCTTGTGCACTCTCTCTCTTCTCTCTCTCTGTGTCAAATAAATAAATAAAATCTTATAAATAAATAAATAAATAAAAATTTGGCCTAAGAAAAGAGTATCACTTAGCAGTTAGAAAAGAACATATCTTTTTCAAGGTGGTAAAACAGATAAACATTATCACATACTGATGCAAAACAGACCTTTAGAGAAGGAAACACTGAAGATGTAGAGCAGAGACAATGACGAGGGGATGGTCATAGACCAAGGTTTCAGAGACGTGAAGTGTGTTTACAGTTATGGACAAAACAGTTCCTGATAGTTGTTGAAACGATACCCATGTAACCCCATCTATCACAAACTGAATGTTTGTGCCCCTGTCCCAAAGTCATATTTTAAAGCCCTAACCCCCAATGTTATGGTGCTTAGAGGTAGGGCCTTTGGGAAGTAATTAGGTTTAGATGAGGTCATGAGGATTGGGTGCCCATACTGGAATTAGTGTTATAAGAAGAGAAAGAAATACCAGAGCTCGCTCACTCTCTGTCTCTCTCTGTCTCTCTCTCTCTCTTCCTCCTCTCTCTCTCACTCTCTCTCTCTTCCCTCCTCTACCATTTAAGGACAGAGCAAAAAGGCAGCAATCCTCAAGCCTGCAAGAGGGCTCTCATCAGAAACCAAATATGCCAGCACCTTGATCTTGGACTTACCTCATCCTCCATAACTTTGAGACATCAGTGTTTTGTGTTTAAGCCGTCCAGTCTATAGTATTTTGCTACAGCCGGCAGAGCTAAGACAACTTCCTTCCTTGCTTCCATTTTGAATTAATGAGAAAAAATATGATAAAAATACTGTACAGTTATTAAAAAATACAAATATCTGGTTCATTTGGGGAAGATTATCTCAGCAAGAAATGTTATGAGTTTTAACGTTTTGAAATTTATAGTTGCCTTTACTAAGTATCTATGTTTTGTCCCTGGAGAATTCCTTATGTCAAAATTAAGCTGTATTGAAAAAAATAGAAATGAAAAATTTGAGAAACAAGCTACTATTTCTTACTCCTCAAAAAAGCTTGTTAGTTCAGAATATCTAGGATAATTGGTATCTCTAGAAAGGGAGATTCTCCAAAAACTCTTTATACTTTGTGTCTCTGCGTCAGAAAATTGTTGATTTTTTTCTAACATAAATCCTTCCTTCTACAAGTTGAGTTTATTGGATGCCCTTCTTCCATTTGCTTAAAAGTACTGAAATTAAATAAAGGTTTAAAAACCTTTGTTACTGGGGCACCTGGGTAACTCAGTCGGTTAAGAGTCTGCCTTTGGCTCAGGTCATGAGCTCAGGGTTCTGGGAACCAGCCTAGCATTGGGCTCCCTGCTCAGCGGGTAGTCTTCCTCTCCCTCTGCTCTCCCCCTGCTCATGCTTTCGCGCTCTCCCTCACTCTCTCTCTCAAATAAATAAATTCTTTAAAAAACCTTTGTTATTAATATATTTAATATGAATACATCAATATTATCTTGGTTTTAAGATACTAAAAATTAGGTTAAATGGAGAAAGATGGGCATCTACTTTTTAAAGTTACAGAAAATAGCCAAATTAAGAACAAATAAAAAATAAGTTATAGAGAATATTTATAATAAACTAGAAAAGATAGAAAAGGTATTGTTAGTGAATAAAATAATGTATTCACCATTTTCATTTATCTCTGCATACACTACCATTACTGATTATTTCTCAAATAAATTGGAGATAGTTTAGTGTGTCAATTGCCTAGTAATTATTTGCACAACAAACTGTTTTATAGAAATTCCTGAAGTAAATACATAAGTTATTGATTTCCAGGCTCACCATCTTGGGCAAGAATTTCCTACAGCAAATATTTAAGAAATATTAAATATTTAAGAAATATTAAAAAATTTAAGAAAAAATTTCAATCTTCATAGTTAATTAAGACAGATAGGGGTGATCTCAATTTTCAAGGGATTGTTACAAATAATCAATGAAAAGTCCCAAATCCTGAATGGGCTGGACTTTCCTTGGAAAAGCTCATTGGGAATACAGGCTCTTCTTTCATTTGCAAATAAGTAGTGGGGTGTTTCACCTTAAGTCACTAGACTGTCTATTGGCTTAAGGCTATAGGACATAAGGATAAAATAGGTATATGGAATTTGTTTATATGTAGGAGTTTGAATTAGATATAATCACCATACTTGAAATGTAAGAGCCCAATTGTTTTTTTGGCAATTCATTTTATTTTATTATTTTTTAGGTTTTTTTTATTATGTTCAGTAAGCCAACATACAGTACATCATTAGTTACTTATAACACCCAGTGCTCATCACAACACCTGCCCTCCTTAATACCCATTTTAAATGGAAAGTTAAACTTCACAAGGAAGCATCATGGTTTCTGAATACTTGGGTTTGTTCAGTAAATACCTAGACTTTACTTAGTCAAAGCTATTAAAATTCACACCCATTGATCATCTAACATTATTTCGGGAAGCAAGAAATTCATCTAGTTTGTGCTATGGGACCTTCTCTGCTATAATAAAATTCTTGGTAAAATTATTGTTCATCCTTTGAATAGGCAGGGCACGATCCAACCCTGGGGGATCTATAAGCTTTCAAAATCAAGACTAACTCTCTTCCCTATCTTCAGTTTGTGGCCCACCCTTACTTGTGGTGAGAAGCTGAAATTTTTGCTGTGATTTGGGTTGGAGTTCTATTATTTTTTCCCTCCACAAGGTCAGAGAAGCAAATCGGGCAGCAGTAAAGCTTTCCTGTATTCTATTTATTTATGTGACAGTGAGTTCACTACCCAAAGCCTGATTATTAATAGGATAAAATAAAACCCACTCTTGGTTCCACTCTTGGAAATCAAAACTTTGTCTTTAAAATAATACATGCTACCAACTCTCTATAGGAAATCCAGTGTGGTATTTAACCCAGAGGTCTGCCAGAACTGTATTCTAATGGCCCAATTCTGGTTCATATTGTTGACAAAGAATACACAGACCTTGGTCCTTACAATTTTTTCCCCATAACTTCTAACCACATTCTAATGACATCCAGCTCTTTGTGACTTTTTCTTTTAGGTTCCACTGAAGATTTTATAAGGGATGTTTGCGGAAGTTCATGTCATAGACCACAGAACATGCAACTTCTTACATCCACTTCCAGTGTCTCTGCCTCCCATAGCTTCCTCTCCGTTCTCTACCACTAATAATTACGTATCCTTCCTTCTTTCCTCACTTAAGATTTTCCTCTAGCCTCTGTAACATAGAGGGATTTAGCTCTGCTCCAAGTTTATATACCACATTCATGTTGTTCCTCAGAAATCCCACCCTGTCATCAATGGAGGTTCTACTTAAGACTTACCATAGTCTATAGAGAAAGTTTATTTCTCATTTATTTTTACTTAGGCACATAAAAATCCCTTTGAATTCCATCCCCATTGGGTTAGGAGCTGGACAGTAAAAAGAAGGCTGTCCTGAGTTCCCCCTATGGGTTTAGCATTTTATTCTTATGGCTTAAAAAAAAAAATATTGTATTCAAAAGACAAGTAGGTGTTCCAAGGGGGCACCACTGCTTTTCTCAAGTAAGGGAACTAAGTTTTTTGTGTTTTTTTTCACTCATGGAGGAAAAGAAACAAAGACATGACAATGACAGATATGCTTTTCTAATCCTATGAAAGATTTTTTTTTTAATAACACTTTCTCCCTGGAAGGTTGGATACTAGAGATTAAATGGCCCTTTGTGAAGTCACTGGTATGTAAATATGAATGCAAATGCTGGAGAGGATCAGATAGTTTTCTTAAAAATAAATTGGATCCTATGAGGTTGGATGAAAAGAACTAAAAGATTTTTAAAAGTCCATGGACAAAATAGAGGGTGGCCCAGACCATAGAAAACAAATATATTCAATGCTATAAACTCTTTTGATCACTTGTTTTCCAACATGTACAGTAAGATATACGCAGCTTACAATCCTTTGGATCCATTGAAACCTCTGGGCACACTGTATATGTGCTAAAGTCAATTCATACGTTACATTTGCTGTTTTTCATATACATCTACCTTCTCAGCCTCAACTGAAACCTTCAGTTTTCTCTATGAAACTCTCTTACCTAAGGCTACAAAACCCAAAGATCACTTCCTAGTCTATTTCCCATCTTGTATATTATTCAAATGTATGGTTCCACCAAATTCACTAGACAAAGTGGTACATGGTAAAATATATAATTAACATCCAAGTAATACAATGCCAGAAAAATAAGATTCTTAAATTTTATAGGATAGGAAAAATTTGATCACTATAAATTTCTGCCATTACAAAATTCTATACCCCTCAGAACTAAGAAAATTAATTTCTTCTATCATGTTCATACTGAGAATTTAATATTTTATTTTGATTCTCCATTCATGACAAATGTGGCTTATCCAGAAGGGCCTTTCTAGAGTAGATTTCTTCATCATCAGAAATAGTCTGCAGTATTTTTCCTAGAACCATTCCTTACGCAATTTCTAACTGGGGTTTTTCTACTTCATGTGTTCTTTATTTTAAACTTTTTGGAAGACAAATAGCACACCAAAAAAACAAATAATACAATTGAAAAATGAGCAGAGGACCTGAATAGACATGTTTCCAAAGAAGACATATAGATGGCCAACAGACACATGAAAAGATGCTCAACATCACTCATCATCAGGAAAACACAAATCAAAACCACAATGAAATATCACCTCACACCTGCCAGAATGAATAAAATAAAAAAACACAAGAAACATCAAATGTTGGCAAGGATGTGGAGAAAAAAGAATACTTGTGCACTGTTGGTGGGGATGTAAACTGATACAACCACTGTGGAAAACAAAATAGAGGTTTATCAAGTGATTAAAAATAGAATTATCATATGATCCAGTAATTCCACTACTGAATATTTATCTAAAGAAAATGAAAACACTAATATAAAAATATATATGTATTCCCATATTTATTGCACTATTATTTACAATAGCCAAGGTATGGAAGCAACCCAATTATCCACTGATAAAGCAATGGATAAAGAAGATGTGGTATATTATATATATAATATTTTATATATAAATACAATATGTAAATATATATTTATAAAAATAAAATGTATAATGTATAAAATATAAAACATTTATATATAAAATATATAAATATAAATACAAATAAATATATTATATATAAAATATATAATATATATGAATACATATTTATATAAATATATATGATATATAAGATACATAAAAATTACATATAATATATATTATAAATATAGAATACAAAAATATTTTAAATAAAACATATAAAATATATATAAAGGTATATTTATACATATGTATACACAATAGAATATTACTCAGCCATAAAAAGAATGAGATCTTGAGATCTTGCTATTTGCAACAATATGGATGGATCTAGAGAATATTATGAAAGAAGGCAGATAGAGAAAGACAAATACCATATGATTTCATTCTTATGTGGAATTTAAAAACAAACCAAATAAAGAAAAAAGAGACAAACAAAAAAAAACAGTCTCTTAAATACAGAGCACAAACCGGCGGTTGGCATGGGCATAGGAGCAGTGGGTGGGGGATGGGTGGAATAGATTAAGGGGATTAAGAGTATACTTGTGATGAGCATTAAGCAATGCATAGAATTGTTAAATCACTGTATTGTACATCTGAAACTACTATAACACTATATGTTAATTATACTTCAATAAAAATAAATGCAAAAAGTGGGGCGCCTGGGTGGCTCAGTCGTTAAGCATCTGCCTTCGGCTCAGGTCATGATCCCAGGGTCTTGGGATGGAGCCCCACATCCGGCTCCCTGCTCAGCAGGAAGCCTGCTTCTCCCTCTCCCACTCCCCCTGCTTGTGTTCCTCCTCTCGCTGTGTCTCTTCTGTCAAATAAATAAATAAAATCTTCTAAAAAAATGCAAAATTAAAAGAATATAAAGAACCACTTTCATGAAATTGAGAAAACATAAGCAAGTTCTCAAACCAAACCTGGGCATTGCATAATCATTTCATCTATTGTCTTACTTAACAGTATTTCATTAACAAAAGAGGTACTCTCAAAATTAAATGCATAAATTGTATTCTGGGTCCAAATTACTGTTAAAAAGATGGCAGTCAACATCTATTAGGGAGAAATGGATAAAAGAGAATAAAAAGTATAAGACATATAGCAAAAGAGGAGAGAAAGTAATTATCTCACTAGATAGATTACCATACTTTAGGCAACAAAAATCTCACATACAATTGAACTCTTCTCCTTAGAGGCTAATACAAAATAATTTTACTTTATGGTATTTTTTCTAATTATAAACTTGCAAATAGTAGATAAATTAGTTCATGAGCTCTAATGCACAGAATAGTTGTTATAATCAACATTATATTATATATATTTCAAAACTGCTGAGAGACTAGATCTTAACTGTTCTCATTACAAAAAAAGATGATAATTATGAGACATGTTAGAGGCATTAGCTGAAGCTATAGTAGTAATCACCCTGCAATATATAAATGTATCAAATCAACATATTATATACCTTAGACTTACACAATGATGTATGTCAATAATGTCAAAAATTCAGAAATGGCAGAAGTAAAACCACCAGACCGCTTAAACAGCAATTAGTAAGAGTTTATTGTGCACATAAAAACAATTTGCAAACTGGGACCTCTCAAACCAACAGTGAAATGAGGCCCAGAGGTATATTGTTATAAGATAGCTTATATAGTGAGAATGCAGAGGCTGCTTATTTTTTACAGTGAGTGTTTTATAACATTTGAGCTTCTCTAGTGATAGAGGACTGGTTAAATGCGGTTACCTCCTGTCAGTTTTGGAGAACAGTTTGAGTTTTGTTTATAGTTTTCAGTGATATTTACAAGAAGCAGTGCAAGTTAAGTTTTGACTGTTTTGCAGAATAAGGTAGATTAAACTTTGCTTATATGGCTTAGTTGGTTTTGTCCTCTTAGTAAATTTTCAAGTCCAGTAGCTATTTTGTGCTTGATTTTAACAATTATATCTCAATTTTAAAAATGCTTGTTAGTATAATACCCTCTAACTCCATCCACATCTTTGCAAGTGGCAAGATTTAATTCTTTTTTATGGCTGAGTAATATTTTATATATATATATATATATATATATATATATATATATATATATATAT